>NW_026561402.1:0-59328 GCF_028858705.1 Grus americana | reverse complement strand
TTCCATTATGGGAATTTGAAGGCTGTATATATGATGAGGCATTTACAAATGCCAGGAGCTAGTTAATAATTTTTCTTGACAATAATCTCACACTGTAGAAATAAGGAATTTAATATCTGCAGGCAGCTATTCAGCATTATGTCAACATTTAATGCATAAATACTGTTCCCATCTGTCCTTATTTCATAACACAGTATTTCTTTCTCTAACAAACTTTTAGAAAAGAAGGAGCTCTTTACTACTACAACCAAAATAATAAGCTAGGTGAAGAAACCTATTGTTTAGGGCTTGCTTTCTTTAATGTGGGAACAAATAACTGGTCTTTGTTGGCAGATATTTGAGCTGTTAGGGTCTGAATTTCCAACTACTAATGGTTTGGTTGTACTTCCAAACCTGTACAATTACTGAAGAATTTGCTTTGTTCGTGCACCTCCTTTGTGCAGCAGCAGGAGAACATGCAGGATTTTGCTTTGACAGATTCTGCTAAAGTTTTGGGGGTTTGCACCGTTCCCCAAGGTACTAAATACCCTTGGCTATTTGCACCTAAGGAGGAATGAACTAGTGAGTTAATGTAGATACAGTAATACTGTTTGGCTTTGGGGCTAATTTCTTACTAAATCACAGTTAGATTCAGCTCTTAAAGCGGAGCAGCTCAATAAAAATGTATCTACCACTGAGAAAAGCCATCCTCCTATAGCTGTTAGTAATTACTAAGAATTCAGAAGTGTAAAATTCCAGTCTGTGGAGTGAAGAGTAAACTACTTTGCAAGACTTTTTTCAAGACCACATCATGAGTCTGTAAGTTATGTAGCATAAATTGTGGTAATACTGGTTTTATTCTGGTCTGTCCTTCTGGAATTGAGTCATTGTAATAATTTTGAAAATTAGATACTAATAGTGTGGTATATTAATAAAAGCTTTTCTCTGTAAGATAAGGTGTGAATAAATTAAGATACTTTTTTTTCCTTTCCCAAAGACAAAACAGAAACTGTTCTCAACCTTGCATTTCTTGTGATCAGATTAGTGGTTTCGTTGCTGGCCCTGAAATATTGTTCTCTTGTTCTAGGGAACTGACTCTTTTTTGGAGTAAACTGCAGCAAAGGGTAGAGCCTTCTATTCAAGTGTATCTAGAGAGATGTCGTCAACTTTCTGTGTTAACTAAGACTGTTTATCACATTTTCTTCCTGATTAAAGTAATTAATTCAGAGGTAAGGATACTCCTGAAAGAATATTTTTGGCACTTTTAATGGAACTGTAATCAGGAAAATTTATGAAAGCTGCTTAGACATCCCGTCTCTTTGTGTAGCATCAGCTTTCGGGCAATCCTTATTGGTTTTAGGAAAGGCTGTAGCCTTCTGTAGGTAAACTGTAAGTTGATTCATTTTGAATCATTAAAACTTCTTTGTTCCTTTGGGGAAAAAAAAATTGGGGGATAAATAGAAGAGCTGGATGCCACAACTGAGATGACGGAAAATCTAAAGATGAGATTATAGCCTCTATTATTGTCCATGTCCTCTAAAAGAGGTATTTTCTGTTGGCAGGTCCTAACATCCCCTTCATTACTTTCCATATTTCAAATATTACAGAAAATGGAGAGGAAAAGCTTATGAGAAGAGAAAATGAAGGCTGTATATTAATATATAAGAAAATTACAGAAAGTTTACAAAAGAAAAAAAAAGAAAAAAAACCTTTTGAATTGCCACTTAAAAATGCAGTTTGTTTTGATAAATTAAGTACTTGCCTTTTGTGGACTTAGATCCAATGTCATATTAAAAACTCTGTTCATCTATCTCAGCTAACCTTGTCATCTAATTTTCCTAGTTTCCTCTCATTAGTAGTTGCACTATTTAATGTTTATAGCTAAATTGAGCTCTTCTGAAAGCTTTTAGTTAGGAGGTTTCGGTAGTTCGGTACATTAATTCTAAGAATAAAATTTCTTTTTTTCCTTTTGCAGTGTTCTAGTATGGCTAATCATGGGCTTCTAATCTTGAAGATTTTTTTTTTTCCCAAAGATCTGAATGAAATTGGAGTAGGGTGGGAGAGGGGGAAAAATAACTTCCACAGAGTCTTGCCATATTAAGAGCTCTGTCTGCTCCATGTCATACTGATTTTTCTCTAGTGAGCTGTGGATAATTTCATTCAGGGCAGAAATTGGAGATCACGTGGGTAGTAGGCTTGTGCATTCATAAATTCGCTGGACCTTATTCTCATGTGTACCACAGCCTCTCTGTGCATCCTTGGCAGCATAAAGGGACTGTAAAGTGGACATAAATGTAATTTATGTTGCCTGAGGGTATGGATGAGAAAATACCACGTGACCTTTGGAACACTTAAATGACGGAACATTAAACTACACTTACTACTTTCAGGTGGAATTAAGCCATATGTTCAGTTGAGGTCAGTTGGCTTTGAAGTGGCATAATCTTTAAAAATAAAAATAAACCTTTCTACCTTAAGTGATTTCCAAATTGTAGACCTTTTGAAGATCACGTGCTTCTCTTTCTTAAGCTGTAGCACTTTTTACCATTTGAATTCTACCCAGTGTTAAGTTAATGTTCCACAGAAGCTCGTCTCAAATAACTGTGACGTAACTGGCAGGCTTTATTTCATGGAAAAAGCTCAATACTGCTCTAATATAAACTGAACACCTCTAACGTACAGTCCTAAAGTCCTCAAACTAGACAGAACATACAATTAATTTGTGGTATAGTTTACATAAACTTTCATATTTTTTTAGTAGCATGAAGACAAATTATGCAACTTAAGGAATAGCATCTAAAGACAAACCACTATGTTTCTTAAAGTAAAAATTAGAATTATAAATTCCAGGTGTGTTTTTTCTGATACTTAGGGTTGAGTAATGATATCTTTTATTTACAACTATAGAAAGTGTTATGGTAGCTGACTTACTAAAATTAGTCTTGCTTTACAGATTGATGGTGCTGGACTTGCAACCTGCATTGAACTGTGTGTGAAAGCGTTGCGCTTGGAATCCAGTGAAAATACAGATGTCAAGATATCTATTTGCAAGACTATCTCCTGCTTGCTTCCAGATGATTTGGAGGTTAAACGTGCTTGTCAGCTGAGTGAATTTCTTCTCGAACCCACTGTGGATGCATATTATGCTGTTGAAATGCTATATAATCAGCCTGACCAGAAGTATGATGAAGAGAATCTTCCAATACCAAATTCTTTGCGCTGTGAGCTCTTACTTGTACTGAAAACTCAGTGGCCTTTTGATCCAGAATTCTGGGACTGGAAAACTCTGAAGCGTCAGTGTCTGGCACTTATGGGAGAGGAGGCATCCATCGTATCATCAATAGACGAACTGAACGATAGTGAAGTTTATGAGAAGGTTGAGGATTGCCAAGAAGAGACTAAAGAAACTTCTGTGAATGGGCTTGCTGGCACTTTTGATGAAGCTACAAGCCTTCTTAAGGGTATCAGAGATGAAAAGCAGAAAAAACGAGAAATTAAAAAACTCAGAGAGAGGGGGTTCATATCAGCTAGATTTAGGAACTGGCAAGCTTATATGCAGTATTGCGTGTTATGCGACAAAGAATTCCTAGGTCATAGAATAGTTAGGCATGCACAAAAACATTATAAAGACGGAATTTACAGTTGTCCTATTTGTGCCCAAAATTTTAATTCTAAAGAAAATTTTGTTCCCCATGTAACTTTGCATGTTAAAAAATCCAGCAAGGAGAGATTGGCTGCTATGAAACCACTGAGAAGACTGGGAAGACCTCCTAAAATAGCAACTGCCAACGAGAATCAGAAAACTGACTCCATATCCAAACAGGAGCAGCGACCCATTAAGAAGAACAGTCTCTATTCAACAGACTTCATTGTGTTTAATGATAACGATGGCTCAGATGATGAAAATGATGACAAAGATAAACCTTACATACCAGAGATAGTGCCAGTTCAAAAGCCACTCCCTGTTAATGAATTCACCTGCCCTGTAACATTTTGTAAAAAAGGCTTTAAATATTTTAAAAATCTAATAGCACACGCGAAGGGGCATAAAGATAATGAAGAAGCTAAACGTTTTCTTGAAATGCAAAGCAAAAAAGTGATTTGCCAGTACTGTAGACGACATTTCGTAAGTGTTACTCACCTGAATGATCATTTACAAATGCACTGTGGCAGCAAGCCTTATATCTGCATACAGATGAAATGTAAGGCTGGTTTTAACAGTTACGCTGAGCTGCTGACACACAGGAAAGAGCATCAAGTCTTCAGAGCAAAGTGTATGTTTCCTAAATGCGGCAGAGTGTTTTCCGAAGCCTATTTACTGTACGATCATGAAGCACAACACTATAATACCTATACCTGCAAAGTCACAGGCTGCGGAAAGGTATACCGTTCTCAGAACGAACTGGAAAAGCACGTTGAGGATCACAACAAGCAGCCTGAAAAAGTGCAACAGCCTGAAAGCCAGACTAATCAACCTGATCCTAGTCAGCCTTCTAAAGCTAGTGAAAATACCGATGGAGTTGCTGTTAAAGAGGAATTGTCATCTCCTCTGGCTGACAACCAAAGTAGTTTTACGGAAGGAGAAAACGTTGTCTGGAATCAAATCAAAGCAGAACCAGTAGGGAATGAAAGTGTAAGCGCATCAGCGAGTGTACCGCAGCAAAGTGATTCCTCGCCTAATGCTGGTTCGGAGCAGTCTCCTACAGGTTCAGTGAAGACAGAATTGGCAATTCCAGCAAGCAGCATTAAGGTGCCTGCTGTTAACCAGAAGATCCGAGAGAACTTTCTAAAAAGAGGTAAATTGGCTGCTGCTGCCAGTAAAGTAGATACCACTAAACCTGGAGCCCAGCAGTTGTGCTCATCGGTTGACTCTTGTCTTCCAGTTTTCCAAGAAAGAGAGGAAGAAGACTGTCTCAGTCAGACTCAGAATATTCAAAATATTTCTGTGACCTCAGACACACTAAAACCAGAAGCCCTTGAATCAAAAAGCTTAGAAAGACAAGTGAGCATTGTAAATCCATTCAGCATGCAGAATCAGGCAGGATATCGAAACAGTGTACCCATTTCCAAACTTGAAATTGAAGACAGTATTAAGGCTGCAGCTAATCTATATAACCTGCCTTTAAAAACTTTAGAAAGTATTACATTTATTCCTTCGCAGCCTAACATAAATAGCTCTTTAGTTCCAGCTGTGTCACCAGCAGCCCCAGTTCAGAAATTTAATTGTCAGGTTGAGGGATGTACTCGAACATACAACTCATCACAGAGCATTGGCAAACATATGAAGGCAGCACACCCTGACCAATATGCTGCTTTTAAAATGCAGCGTAAAAATAAGAAACCACGAAAATCCAGCAATCTGCAAAACGTGCCGAACGATGGGAAGATTGTATATCTTATGCCGTCACAAGTGGGCAATCCCAGTGGTGCTGCTTTTACTGCACAGAACAAACCTAATTTGAATCCCACCTGTTCCAGTCAAGTGCAACATGTCTCAAGTACGCTTTTCCCAACCCACCTAGAAAATTTGGCCAATCCTATGTTGCCTATAGTAGAAAGTGTCATAAATCCAAGCTTGTCTACTCGTATTAAAACTGAGCCTGAGAGTGTTTTATGTTCACAAATGGAGAATCTGTCTGGTGCAACCTTACCTTCCCAGTTGGACGATCTGGCAAAAACAGTTATGCCTCTGAATATTGACGGCGGTTCAGATCCTTTTCTTCCTTTGCCTGCAGAAAATGGTCCGATGTCTCTCTTTCCTTCGTCAGCAGAGAATCCTCCAAATTCAGTCTTCTCACAACTGGAAAATAATGCAAATAGCTTTTCATCACAACTAGAAGGAAACACTAGTTCTGCTTTTCCAAAAGAGGAAACTGTTGATCAGATATTTCCCTCACGACTGAGTAATGAAAACAACTTCAATGAAACTAGTTCTCAACTTCCAACTTCAGAAAAGGTGAAAAAAGATCGTGGCCGGGGCCCAAATGGGAAAGAAAGGAAACCAAAACATAACAAGCGGGCAAAGTGGCCAGCAATAATTAGGGATGGCAAATTTATCTGTAGCAGGTGTTTCAGAGTTTTCACTAATCCTAGATCACTTGGTGGTCACTTATCTAAGAGGTCTTACTGTAAACCTCTTGAAGGATCAGAAATTTCTCCAGAAGCTCTGCAGGCTAATGGACAGTCTTTGCTTGCCAGTATGATTCTTTCCTCAAATTCATTAAACTTGCAGCAACCCCAGGAGTCTGCCTTCAATCCAGAGACGTGTTTTAAAGATCCATCATTCCTCCAGTTACTTGCAGCTGAAAATCGTTCCACGGCCTTACTGCAGACTATGTTTCCACGGGCCAATGTGACTAACTTTAATACTGGTGGGAATGAGGAAGGAAGTCAAATTATAAAACAAGCCTTGGAAACTGCAGGCATCCCGAGTACCTTTGATAACACAGAAGTACTTCCACACGTAGTTACGACGAGTTGCGTCACTGGTACGACCCAGATAAATACAGCTGTTCTCCCCAACTCAACCGCGTCCCCTCTGCTGCAGACAGTCTGTAACCCCAGCACCCTGCTAACAGACCAAAACAGGACCCTCAATGCCAAAATTCCTCCAATAAATGAATGCAAGAGTGTGCCTGTTTTTGCAACAGAGGACTTAATGCTAAAGACTATTGAAAATGGCTTATGTCCTAGCTCATTTTCTAATACCGTTGCAGCAGCGCAAAACTTTGCAGGGAACAGTTCACGAGTTTCAGTTATAAGTAGTCCCAAGAATTCAGGATCAAGCAACTTGAATAAGAAGGGAAGCAGTGCTTCAAAGAGGAAGAGAAAAGCAACTACACCCTTGCTTGCATCCAATACAGCACAGAAAGTAGCAGTAAATAATACAACAACGATGGAACTTCTAACCAAAAGCACTGAAGGAAACGTGCAAATACAGGGAGAAAGCTTTCAGTCCAACTTGCTGGCAAATTGTGGCTCTCAAGCAGTGGTGGAAAATCTCACGCAGAAACTCAATAATGTTGACAATCAGTTATTCATGGCCAGTATCAAAGACAACTTCAAAACAAATCTCGAGGCTCATACAACATTACCCCCTTTAACAGTAAAAACTGAAAATGGGGATTCCCAAATGATGGCTGTAAATTCTTGTGCGCAAGCAAATTCAGAGGAACAGATTTCAGAAGACAATGTTATGCAGAACTTTGAAAAAACCCTGGAAATAATTAAAACTGCTATGAATTCACAGATACTTGAGGTGAAAACTGAAATTCAGGATACTGTCATTGCTTCAGGACAAAACTCACAAGTAAATAATGCACAGGCTTCTTCGGGAAATTCTGCGCATAGTGTAAAACTACCTACTCCCGCACAGTTTGTCATGCACGTTGGGAATGTCACCGCTGCAAAGAGTAGCTCTGCTCAGTCTGAGACATCTCAAAAGGATGATACTCAAATATTGGAAATTTTGGAGGGCTTGCAAAAACTGAAACTAGAAAATGATTCACCCATTCAGGTCTCTGAGACTGTTTCCCAGTGTCCTCCAGCAGTTACGCTAGCACCAGCAATTCCTGTTGTATCAACTGAAAATAAACCCCTCCTCCAGATATCTTCAGAGGCAAGTAACATTCAGTTTAGTGATAAAGTCAATAAGCCCTTTGTATGTCAGGATCCAGGCTGCAATTACAGCGCTATGACAAAAGACGCGTTATTTAAACACTATGGCAAGGTTCATCAGTACACTGCAGAAATGATACTAGAAATTAAGAAGCATCAACTCAAGTACGCCCCATTCAAATGTGTTGTAGCTACCTGTCCAAAAACATTCACAAGAAACTCTAATCTCCGAGCACACTGTCAGCTTGTACATCATTTTACGACAGAGGAGATGGTAAAATTAAAAATTAAAAGGCCTTATGGCAGAAGATCTCAAAATGAAACTGTAAACACAGCCCCACGACCTGTTGAAATAAAAACTTTGCAGACACTAATAATAGAAAACAAAACTCCAGCTCAATTGGTCAAAGAACCTCAGATAAAGGAGATTGTAGAGCCTGTAAAAGTCTTGGAAAAACTTTTACCAGAAGATAACATTCCTGAAAGACTGGAAAAACCTCCCCAAGTGGTTTCTGTTCCACCAGAGCAGCACAATGCAGCTTCTTTTGGTCATACACAGGCACAACCCAAAGTACGCAAGGTTAGGAGGTACAGGAAGGAAAAAGAGGAGAGAAAACGTAGGAAGCCTGTAACAAAATCTCTGGAGTTTCCCACTAGATACAGCCCTTACAGGCCGTACCGGTGCGTCCATCAGGGCTGCTTCGCGGCTTTTACGATACAACAAAACCTAATCCTTCACTACCAAGCTGTGCACAAAACAGACCTCCCAGCCTTCACTGCTGAGTTGGAGGAGGAGAATGACCCAGGCAAAGAGGAACGCGATGAGGTGGATACCAAACCTGCTGTCAGAGAGTTCAGGTGTGAGGTGAGTGACTGCTCTCGCATCTTCCAGGAAGTTACCAGCTTGATACAACATTATATGAAGCTTCATGACATGACCCCAGAGCAAATTGGAAACATGAAATCGGCTCCTGAGGCGGGAAGGTTTTCTTGTGATCAGTCTCAATGTAAGTCTTCGTTTACAGCGTATCTTAACTACATTGTGCATCTTGAGGCAGATCACGGTATTAAGATAAGGCCAAACAAAGTAGAAGATGACGGCGTATTCAAGTGCGACTGCGAAGGCTGTGACCGTATTTATGCTACTAGGTCTAACCTCTTGAGGCATATTTTTAACAAACATAATGACAAGCATAAAGATCATCTAATAAGACCCAGGAGACTGACACCAGGTCAGGAAAACATTTCAAGCAAAGCAAATCAGGAGAAACCGTTGAAGTCCAAACAGAGAGGACTGAAAAACAAATCGGGAAAAGAAGGTAACAGGTTGTCAGTGAAAACAAAACGAAAGAAAAACGTGAACTTGGAAAACAAAAACTCAAAAGGAATGCAAGTTCAAGAAAATAAGGCTTATTCACTGAAACGCGGCAAGCACGTGTATTCAATAAAGGCTAGAAACGATGCCTTATCGGAATGTACCAGCAGGTTCATAACTCAGTATCCATGTATGATAAAGGGATGTTCATCCGTAGTTACAAGTGAAAGTAACATAATAAGGCATTATAAATGTCACAAACTGTCCAAAGCATTTACTTCCCAACACAGAAATCTTCTTATTGTATCTAAAAAGCACTCTGTTTCACAAGTAAAGGAAGCCTCTTGTGAACAAGAGGAGACTGATAAAAAAAGTGATGTGAAAGAGCCTGAACCAAGTTTGATAGTGAGCAATAATGATTCAAGCACACCTCCATTACCACAAAAAGAAACTGAAAAAGGTGAGAAGGATGAAGTGGACGAACTGACAGAACTATTCATTACTAAATTGATTAACGAGGATTGTTCAAGTGCTGAAAATCAAGCAAAAATCTCTTCCAGTGTAAATAGCGACGTGCAGGAGACCAGCTCCTGCCCCTCAGAAAAGCAAAAATCAAACAACTTAAAAAGAGCAAACAAAGAAAAAAATGTATCTCAGAATAAGAGAAGGAGAGCAGAAAAAACTGAGGAAGTACTGCCTGTTGACGTGAGTAGCACGCACAGGGAGGAAGAGACGGCTGTTGCCATTCAAACGGCCGAAGAGCAACCTGCAGCTTTTGACTGGAGCTCGTTTAAGCCGATGGGTTTTGAAGTGTCATTCCTCAAGTTCCTTGAAGAGTCTGCTGTGAAGCAAAAGAAAAACACCGAAAGAGACTACCATAGCAGCGGAACCAAAAAAGGATCCCATTCGAACTCACGAAAGTCCAACGAGAAGACCTCCGTAGCAAGTAATAATGTCACTTGGTCATGTTCTGAAACTGAAACCCTTGTACCGTTTGCCAACCCATCACAGCTTCCGTGCGGTGATAATGTAAAGATAGTTTTAGACAAGACTTTTAAAGACTGCACTGAACGGGCGTTGAAGCAACTTCAGGAAATGAAACCTATCGTCAGTTTGAGAAAGCTCGAAGGACACTGGGAGGATAATCCAGAGGTTACAGCTGCAAAAGTAATTGTTATGAGTACCGAGGAAGGGGAGTCAAAATACTGAAAACCTAATGTGTTTAACCGTGACCTGTAATAAAATTTACTTTGAATAGGAAGCCATCAAGCATGCTAGTAACTGTGGAGCTCTTTTATTTTGAAGTGATTTAATCTAGCAAAAAACATGACATGAGTCATGTAAATTTCTTATTTGTTTTTATCCCTATGGGACTTGAAGAACAGAGTAATTGCTTCAGTTTTGTAAATACTTGATCAAAACCTCAACTTTCTATCAGATTGTCCTTTCCATGAACTAAATCTTTGTGAGTTGTCTGTGATTGGTATCTTTCACCAGGTCACTGCTCATGTATAACAGTACTCTTTATTTGTAGATACGTTTGTTTTTTTTTTTTTTGTATATATTTATTATTGTAAATCATTTGCTGCCACCAGCAGTCTGTAAGTCTAAACTATTAAATGACACATTTATATTCGGAATTTTAATTTGTAACTAAGTGAGCAAGTTTTTAAAACTGTCCTTTAATCATTTTAAATTAAGAACTTTTGAACTAAAACTAGCTAAGTCTGCCATATCCAGTTTATTTTGCATAAAGCATTTATTTACAGGAGAGGAGCTGGATAAGATCACATTTCATAGGTTAAATGTACTGACACACTCTCATTTTTGTAAATTTTAACATCCAGTATCTATGGATGATATTCATATGTAGTTAACTCATAAATACAATAGTTTTCTTATAGCCACATTTTTTCATTGCTTTTAATTGGATACAAAGCATTTATGATTCCATAATAAAAATGGAAATGTGAATAAAAATAGTTTGCTACATTGGAGATTTAAAACAATATTTGGTATTAAAGAATCCGTTGTGAATGTGATAGAAAATTAGTAGTGTGGAGCAGTGTATATATTTGAGGTGGTGATTTGTGAAGTAGCCCAGTATTGCCTTAAATAAAATCACATTTCATTTCTTGTTTTATACATGTGATCTTATAAAGGTTATTTTTGTTTCTGTAACTTAGATTGGTGTATAGTTTAATTTTTGTTAAAAAAAAACAAAAAAACCTTCAGAAACCATTTTTGTAAATAGTGGGTTTATAAAACAGATGGTTTATTTTGATAATACCAATTTGGTATCTATCTATAAAATACGTGAGTCCTTATGCCATACCATTAAAAAACTGAATAAACAAGGCACTTTCTGAAAGGGAAGTGAGATTGTGATCTTACAGATAAACTCGGTGGTTGTGCTCTATCAATGGCATAGGCTCCCTCCGCGCTCTTCTGCCTCTTGCTGACTGTACCTGGCAGCACTCTCGCCACCTCTCTCTTTTCCACACCGGAATGAGCCTCGGAAGTGGTGCCGCTGGTAGTGCCCGGGATTGGAGCGATTTCTCTGTATGCTGCTAACCGAAACGACAGGTATCCAGTTTGTTGAGTTAACCAAAAGCGTGAATGCATTGGTGGGAGCTGTTGGTACCCAGGAATCTTCAGTGTCGGTTTTCATGCGTGATTGTGCTTAACTCGGATGGGACAAGCCAGCTGGATTGCGTGGTACCAAAAATTTGTCTTGGATTATTCTCATTACTGGATGTGACCTACCTTCAGTAATACAAAATAGTCTTTGTCTTGGGAGAGATTGGCTTGATTTTTTTTTTTCCTATAAACTTGTCTTGCCATGTAAAGCTTTGCATTAAATGCTACACTTGATTGCTCTTAAGTTATTCACCTGGAATCTTTGACAGTTTACTTGAATACCAATGCAGAGGGCACATTCCTACAACCAAATGAAGTGACTTGTGAGTGTGAGGAATATGTATGAAAAAGCAGAAAGGCAACAGCATTTTTACTTGGGCATAGCCCTTGGTTTGCTGTCTGGTGCTAAATTGCATACCTTCTCAGAAAGCCTGTGCTTCCATTTGAACGGAGCCCGATCAGTCCTCTCACTATCAGTGACTAAACTGATAAGTTAGTAAATCAAAGGTGCGGTCTGAGAATGATAAAACCAAAACAAATCCTTGCGTTTGAACTCTAGGAGAGATCATGATTATTGTGACAAGCGCATGATGCCACGTTCTACCTACCAGAGGCCGCGCAGTCTCCCTGGATGGAGTTGCTGTTTGATGCCAGCCACGGTGATTCTAGAAGGGATCTTCTGCAGGGGAGAAGAGGGCAGAGAACCTCCTCTGGAGAGGATCCACAAAGCTCGCCTGAAATACCTTGTTTTCAGATGTACTTAACCACTGCAGTTGCTGTTGACAGACCTCACAACTGTTAATTTTTAGAAGAATTTTGCGTTGTGTGACTTAGTTTCAATGTTGACGTTTCTGGTGATAGGTACCGCATCATTTGCAGTTTTTAGACTGAGAATAGCATACAACTATTTGGCTACACAGTGCTATGCTAGAATCCTATGTTAAAAAAAAAAAAAGGAAAAAAATCCAATGTCATAAATATTAAGGAAATAATTTCAGGTTTGGGTCTGAATTTCTGAGAATGAGATTTTTAATATTGTCTCATTCTTATCCCAGTTAATCCAATTGAAGTGGATGCTGTACCAATATAGTCTGTACCCGACATGGCAGACTGTCTTTCAGGTGGGTATGGACAGGCCATCTAACATGTATGCTACTTTGGTATTTTTTTCCTTTTTTTTTTTTTTTTAAAAAACTATTTTAAAGTGGGAAACCAAAGGCAGGGTCTGATTTAAGATGTCATGGACTGCAGAGGGCACTGTGGTTTGGTAAAGCCACCTACAAAAGTTCCCAAGGAAATAAATTTGGTATTTGCATTTAGATATTTTACCTTGAGTGATGTATAAAACCTGCTGCAGCTGTGGCAGCATGCCTGAACTGTGACAGCTCCTCTGGAGCCCGGAGCCGTTCCCCTGTCGTGGGGGCTGCTGGGCAGGATGGGCCTCCAGGGTGGCTGAGCCCGGCTCTGCTGGCGGGGTGCCCCGACACCCACTGGTGCTGTTGGCCCCTGCCCCACCACCCGGTCCCTCTCTGTCTTCCCCCCTCTCTCCTTCCTCCTCTGTATCTCTGTCTTCCAGATGTGTCACCCACGAACTGTGGTGCATTTGAGCAAAGATGCTTGCTTTTAAACCCCTCACCACCATCAGGAATGTGCTGACTAAAGCAGTTGTTGCCGATGGGGAAGCAACCAAATCGAGGAGTCTGGATGCAGAGTACAGGCTGTTGTGTGGTCGAAAGACATCTCTAAACAGGCAGTCAGCCTCTCTTGTGGTTAGCTGTGTAAAGAAATCTGACATTGTCTGAGCCCTGATTCAGTGTACGTGAGTAGTGGATTTGTCCTCGCATGTTTTGGTGTGGTGGTTCTTGGCAGGATGGGGGGACTGTTGGTCCCAGAGCATTCTGCTGGGCTGTCCTGTCTACAGCTCTTGGATAGCGAGGGAACGATGCTCGTAAAAGCAACACTGAAAACAGTCATTGGTTCAGGTGAGGGAAAGCAGTTGGCTATATTCTTGCAATTAGTTTCTGTGCCAAAGAATTGGTTGGTTGGGGCTCCCACCTGCACGAGCAGGGACACAATGCCCTGAGGTTTAGGCCCCCCTGGCCAGAGGAGCTCCTGCTCATGTCCTGCTGCTCCCCCCTGGCTGGAGGTGGGAGTAGAGGGAAGAAACTATCAGCAAATAGGGAAATATTTTTTCCTTGACTTTTTTTCAAACCTCATCTGTCAGAAGGCAAGGAGGTTACTTGGGTTTTAAAGAAAATGAGCATCTGTGTAAGACTTGAATCTTGTAATGTTCACAGAGATGTTTTGAAATATGAACGAGGCAAATATTTTTGTATGAATGTGCATGGAGTGATCATGTTATTTCTCCATACAGAATGGGCTCAGAACAGCTTCCTACCAATTGCTCTGTGCTTGAGGAGACTGTCCTTTTACACTTTAAAAAGAAAAAAGAAAAAATAGCACTTGAATTCTTTTTAATTTTTTGTCTGAGTGACTTGGAAGTTGAATACACAAAAAAAAAAATCCTTAAACCTTTAGTTTAGGGACTGAGCCTACAAACTCATTTGAACCAAAAATGTAAGAGCAAACGACTTCAGGGATGGATGGATGAGTGAAACTCAAATGGGAGCACAAAGGAGTATAAAGGCAGGGAAAGGGCTGTGGAAGGGAAGGAGCCAGTAAAAGACCAAATGCTGGCCAAGAGCAAGGGTTCAGAAAGTGAGTTTGTTTCTGTTCTCTCAGGTTAAGTAAGATCTGACAGAGCTGCCTTGTGTGATGCTCCTTTCCTTTTCGTTAGTGGCTCTGTCAAACACACTAATTTTGCAGCACATGATGTAAAAGCCGCTTGGCAGTTTGCTACGAGTGAGTTGGGGGTTACACAGAGTTGGTCTGTAATAACTTTTCAGAATATTTCTCGTGTAAGGTACTGGCTTTGTCAAAACTGAAGTATCCTCCAAGACTTGAAACCTGTTGATTTTTGGAATTTATTGTCATTTCATGGCTGTTGAAGATAGAATTAGAAATAAAACCTTGAATATACATTCCAAAGAATTAAAGTTCTTGTTTTGCAGGAAAATTTTTGGTTTAAGTGGGAAGCTCTGACCAGCCACAGAGCTTTAGGGGATGCTCTAAAACCCTTCAAGCCCTGACTTAATATACTTTTTTTATTAGAGAGCAGCTAATACATAAATTTAATTAGAAACCTGTGTTGGCTAAACTGTGTTTGCTTCTCTTCGTTTTCTCTCAAATAAACCTTGCTTTTAAAAAAAAATGAATAAATACTTTTTCATTCATGTGCTGTCTGAAGATCTGTCCTCAATAATTAAAAAAACCCAGTCATTTTGGAAACATTTTTTTTATTTTGATAGTGTTGCCCTTGTCTTAAAAAATTATGCATTAGAGTACAAAAGGGCCAAGATAATTTTGGTTTTAGTTCTCAGTTACTCAAACTGCAGCAGTCACAGAGGGATGATGGGCGACAGTTTTGCTTCATGTGCTCCTTGGTGGGTGTTGTCCAGTAACTGCAAATGAGTTTCTAACTGCATTTCTGCCATCAGCCACGTCCTGCCTATGCAGAGTTTTAACAGAAAATCTTTCAAGTTATGTAAAGTGCGTTGTCTCGATATACACACCCATGTAAAACGTTTAACTGGCCACAAGCTGGCAAGCTAGTATCTGAGGGATGGCTGTTGCTTTTAAGTTCAGCAGCAGCAAATGTATTTTCACCTTTTATAAAAGCAGCTTTATTTTAGCAAAAAAAAGCTTGAAAATCAGTGTCAAAAGCACATAGTTTATTCCTTAGTTCTTAATTTTGTAACTGCTACCCCAGTACGCATAAAAGTAATACTTAGTAACCAAAGCTGGGGTTTTTTTGAGTGAAAAATAATTAACATGCTTTTGCTACTGTTTCCTCCTCTTTATCCTGTCATGAACAATAAAATCAGTTCAACATTCAGGCAACTCCACTTATTGCAGGCAGCGTTTTTCTCTAAAGGGTGTGTTTTGATCAGGCTCAGTTCTGATGGTATAGGTCTTTTCATCCCAGCAATGGGAAGAGACCACTACCCTGAAATGTGTCTTTTTAGGCACTAATTTCTATTGTCTCACGAATCTAGATTCAACAGAAGACAAGTTTTGGCTAATTTCTGTCCCTTTCCTGTTAGCCCAAGCAGCAGACATAACAAAGAGCAGAGGTGTGTTGTGGTGAAGAGAGATTCTGAAATTTGGGGAGGGAATAGGTAATTCTTTTCTTTATTTTGTTCCTTCTGGAGGCCTTTCATATTTTAGATTTCACGTGTTCTATGGCAGGGAAATCTAATGAAGGAGTAGCAGCAGAATTTTCAGCCTTACTAAAGGGATCAGATTCCAGGCTACTGAACACTAGGACTACTGGCTACTGTTTCGCCATACTGTGCAGTCTACATCTCTCTACTCGGATCCTAGGGGGTTGGGAATGGTCTTTTCCCTTAAATGCCACAGCCACAGAGCAGAAGAAAAGTCTAATGACCCAAGAGCTGCTCGGTGTTGGTGACCAGGAATTAAGTCCAGTATATGCTGCCTGCACAAGTTTGAGTCAGTACCTTTTCTTATGGGATGCGTTCTGATGATAAATACCCTAAAAACTGTAAAAGGCTCAAATACCTCCAGAAGGAGGTACTCCACAAATAGCTAAATAACCAAGTCCGTCTACCTCTTCTTAGTTTTCTTCCTTTTTTTGAGGTGTTTTACAGTAGTCCAGTGGAATGGGTTTGTGACCATCCAGCTCACTTCAAGCCACCAGCAGCCACTGTACCCCAGCTCTTTCCAATTGCTATTTCAATGGCTATCGGATCCACCCACCTGGCAAATGCTGTACATCCCCTTATTGTTCAGCCTCTTAATCCCAGGTTCTTCCAACTCTGCATATAAAAAGCCTCTTTTTGCTTGTACCAAAACAATTCTGTGTAATATTCAAAACACAACTGCTTGAGCAATTGTTTCATCATGATTTATTGTAAGCATCTGTGTTTATATTAAAACTTCATGGAATTTTCAGACTCCTGTACCTCTTGTTTCAAGATGAACAGATCTAGATGATTCTATGTATGACATACATAATGCGACTGAACTTACCTAGTCAATCAAGGGGGAACTAATAGAGAAAAAATATATCCAATGTAACTATCCTTTCAGTTCTGCAAAGCAGTGATTGGAAAAGCAATTCACCAAATACAGCTTGTATAAGGGGAAGGCAGTTTCTAACCTTCTTTCAAGTCAATGGGGAGCTTTTTTCACATTCGTCTTGTATATTCAAAGACAAGGACGAGGAGCTGTTGTAGAACCATCCTCCAGCGGCTGATCTGTTGTGACCGATGATTTCTGATTTGTGGCAATCACTTTTTGAGCCTTGATGTTTCTTGATGTACCTCTTCAGATAACATTTTATGGAGTATTTGAAAATGAGATAACTCAGTTCACTTAGATTTAATACAATGCAGAGACATGAAGATGCCACCAGAAAATACAGGAAAATCGTCTTCTCTGTGGGTTTGGAAATATAGCAGTCTACAGTGTTGGGACATGGTCTTATGTCACATTTCACAAGGCGTGGTACTTTGAATCCATTGTACAATTTATAAAACAGAACAAGAAAAACTATTTCAAATCCCGTTTTTAAAATAAGGCTGATAAGGTAAGTGCATAGCAATCCACCATCTATCTCTCCTGGACTTTTATAAAGTTTCTGATTATGGTGTTTCTCTCTGTTCTCTTGATAAACAACATGAAAAACAACGAAGAGTGAAGGGGTGGAGACCATGATTAATTGCAAAGCCAAAAGTCTGATGTGGGAGACAGGGAAAAAATGGTCAAAGCAGACATTTTCACAACCAGGCTGCCTGATATTGCATTCGAATTCATCGTGTTCATTTTTCCAGATGTTTTCTGTGGCCACAATGTAAACCAGTAAGCGGAACATGAACACAATTGCTACCCAAATTCTTCCAATTCTTGTTGAATATTTATTCACTCCACTCAGTAGATCACATAGGAATTCCCAGCTCATTTTTCTCCTCAAGGAAGGCAATGCTGTATTGAAGAAACACAATATGAGAGAGATGTTTTTTCTTGGGTGAAGAGAAATGAGAAGTTCATTCAAGGTGAAATATAACCAGTAGCTGAAGAAATTTAAAATTATTAAGCATTTTAAAAGGATAACAACAAACTGTTCTTAGTGCTGATCATTTGCACCTTCTGCGGCCATTATATAAAATTTATTTGCTGTTCAAGTAGGTTTTGTCAATTAGTCTGAAACCTAATCATGCTGTTAAACTGTCCTCTGCAAGTAAATGTGCCTGTTCTTCCTAAAGATCTCCTAGAGCTTTCTCTGGCGAGTTCAGGCTAGCGCTGTACCACTGAGCTATGCTCAACTTAGCGCTGTCAGTTATGCAAATGCTAATCACAGTCAAATCCGATTTCACTTTCAAATTTACGAATAGGAGTCAAGTGTCCCATAATAAGTTGACTACCGTACTAATAAGTTGAGTGTATGAGCAAGTTCATCAGCTGGCAAGTTTGTGTACGAGTAGTAATCAGGCCGCAGCATCACAAAGCTCAACACAGATGGAAAGCTCAGTACTTCTTTTGCTGTCCCTTGGTTCTGCAGCCCACCGTGACCTATGCCTACAGCCAGACTTCTGCTGGAAAATAAGGTTATTTGCCTATCTGGGTATTCCTACACTGCTATTGTTAGCGCTGGTGAGCTGGTGACTGGCATGAGTTGCTGAAGGACAGCTGCAGAAATAATGAATATATTGCTGATTTATACTGGGAAGGATGTTGAAAAGAGATGTTCTCATGAAGGATTATTACCAAGCTCCTCCTTTATGCTGCAGGTGAAAAAAGAATAATGGGAATATCAGTTGGCTTCTAGCCTATCAGACATATGCTTAGACTCTTTTAAATATATTTGGTGGGGTGGTGACTTTGTGATTAAAGAGCTATTTCTGTCCTCCGTGTCTGCACTTAGAGCTCAAGCACAAGTTTAAATCCAGCTCTTCAAGACATCAGCACTAGGGCTTTAATGCTCTCTGGTTAAGTAATACACAGTCAATACACCAGTCTCAAAGAAGCTGAATAGCAAAGCATGAAGACAGTACTATGTAATAAAGCACAGGCAAGAAAACAAAACGTTCACATGAGTGAGTGTGAATATTGACATGTATGAATGCAGCTTGTGGATAAGCTGTCCTCTGCAGGAGATTTGAAGGAAAACGTCAGAAAGCCTTACCTCAGATTTTAAGATGTGCATAAGCACTATAGAAGGGAAGAGTGAATTTTGTTATGCCATGGAAAACAAGTACAGCTGTGTGTGGGCTTTTGCTAATGGCCATAAAAATTGCACCATCCCTTTCTAGTGTAAAAAGCATGTCACCTATCAATCCATGACTGAAGCTACACCAGTTCTGAGCCTCCAGCTGCACAAGTCAGGACAGAAATTAAAGATGTGCTGGGTCACCAGCAAGACACAAAAATCAGTGTGAACCCGCACTGGTGGAAATCAGGCCATGGAGATACGTAAATACAGATTGAGAAATTTACCTTGAGGTCTCTTTTCCCAAAGCTGAGCTGCTACTTCCTCACCTGAGCAGCAAGAGGGATTAGAAAGGAATAACTTTATTCCTGCTTTTGCCAATCCCACATTGAGGAGAAAGATGTGAAGGGGAAAAGGAAGTCCTGCCCAAAGAACATGAGGATCAAGGCTTTGACAAAAGTCTCCAGCAGATCCTGAGCAATGGGCAAATTCTAGCCAGCAAAAAGATCAGATGGATGAAATTCCTGCAAAGCTATTTTGAAAGACAGCAACATATTCTGGTACCTAGAAGCCTGGCAGTGAGGCAGCAGGGATTTCACAGGACTAAAGATGGTTCCTGATCTACGTGCTCTGTTGATGAGAAACTGAAATTTATTAAAGGACTGCAGGGCAGGCCTTGTGGCCAGCAGTGCTTCTGCAGCCAGAACCCTGCGGACCTTTGGTTATATATTTCCATTTGCAGCTTCCACTTGATGTTGAGAAATGACTGTGTAGGGCAATCTTCAGCCACAAGCCTGAAGGAGCCTGTCTCGTGGTATTGTTTGGGTTGTAACCGGCATAGATCCTCCATTCAAAGGAGCTGCAAATGTGCCTTTAAAAAGGTTGGTTTTGCTTCACGCACCACTGTTGTTATAGAAGGTTGTGGATGTTAACTAACTGATGCTTTTGTATCCTTTGAAAATAAGATTAATTCACTGAAGCATTGCAAAGAACATATGGAATGGAAAAAATAAAATGGACTTCAAAGATAAAGAGTTACTCAACAGGTGAACAAGAAATAATTGACTTCGTGGAACAGCACAGGCGCAGACTGATGAGAGGTTAAGTTAGCTGAGACTAGAGAAGACAAAAACATATGGGCTGTATGAAATTCAGAGAAAGGTGAGGATTCAGACAACAAAAAAAGATAAATCTTCAAGTAAGCACACAATTGAGCAGTATGAAAAAGGTGACAGTGCTATGAGGTTTTGTAACACTTCTAAAAGTGGCAGTACGTATGGAAACAGATGCCAAGAGTAGTGTCAGGGCGTGACACATTGGAAAAACTATACTCTAACATAAGAACAAGAGAGGAAAAAATGTGATCCAAATTCTTGTAGCCAAAGAACAATATCAACCTTTGCCTTCGGAGGAGGTTCATTTTGTGCAGAATGAATCAAAGGGAGTCAAGAAGGGAAGCTGGCTAAAGAAATGGAGTAGATTGTAGAAAATACAGGTGTCATCATTTTGCATCAAGGCAATATGTCCATCACTGAGGCTAATAATGAAATGACTCAAAAGTTTAAAAAAGCAACAAAAGGGTCAAAGGGGGATCTATTTGGCACTGTAGAAATAAAGACCACAAAAAGACTTAGCCTCTATTGGAAATTACAAAGGAGGCACTAAAGAGTCTTAAACAGTAAAAGATTTGTTGCAAGTGCTCAAGAAAAAGTTGAATGGAGCAAGAAGTGAAGAGCAGGGATTTGAGGTTAGATTTACTTCAACCTCCTGCTCCAGACACATACACACACACCCCCTCCAACTTGGAAAAAATTCTAGTACCAGGGATGAGCATGAAAACAAGTGCCTGGGCTCCTTCTACTGCCAGCCAGGAACCTAGAGCAGGTAATTCCTCTTCCTCCTCATATACATCATTTATTCCCTAGATGTGACTTGGACAGCCCCTGCCACCAACACACGCACCATGTCCTGTTCACTAGAGACACAAGTGACCAGAAGACCCTCCACATGCCCTGCTTCCCTCAGACATACCAGTGGCTTGGATCACCCGCCCTAAGCCTGCACATGTGCTCTGCTGAGCAAACAGAGCAACCTGAATGCACCATTAACTTCTGAGTGTGCTGAATGTAATTTATTGAGTAAAGTGTTTGAATAATACTATTGTTCAATATATTCATTGAATATATTCATCAAATAATCATTTATGCCGTTCAGTGAGGTCTACAGAAGGTTGGCTAATGTGCATTGAGTTATGCATCCATTGAAAAGCATAGTTATTCAGGGAATTAGTTCACCTAGATTTCAATCAGCTTTGCTAATTTAATTACTTTAAAAGCAGAAAAGGTATCTTTGTGCAGAGGAAAATGGGGGAAAAAAGTAAGAAAAAGCAAGAACAAACTAAGTAGAGAGGAAGTGGGGAAAGCATCCAAAGTGTTCAGGGCACAAAGAGGGCAGGCAGCTTGGAAAGCATGCAAATTATAGGAAGAAGGTGCAGTATTACGGGAAATGGAGATGGAATGGTGAGATATAACAGAAAGAACACTAGCCTGGGAAGGGTAGATCTATGAATTCTGTATAAGTAAGCTGAATTATCCTCACAGGCTGAGAGATGGAAAAACACTTTCTTTTTCTGATATAAACATTGCTAATGGGAGTATTTTGCTGCACCTACAACTTACCCTTCTTTTTTTTTTTTTTTGACAGGAAGAAAGAGAAACATAAATAGTGGCAAAGATGATAAAGCAGAGAGCAGAAGTAGAGAATCATAAAAAAGCAAGTTGGTAACAATCTTGAGAGTTCCTCCTCTACATTTTTTTTACAATTTAATCAAAACATCATCACAGTGCTTTTTGTTTTTAAACACCAAGGATCATCTCAGTGTTAGGACAAAAAGGAAAAAAAACCCAAACATTGGCACAACAGTTTCCATAAACAACCAAGCAAATAATGAAGCTTAACTTCAGATGTTCATTTAGTAACTGCGTTTTCCCTTTATTTTCTTTGTTTGCTGATATAAGGAAGTGTGCATCCATTTTATGGTTGCTGAGTGTTTGTGTTTATTTCGCAGACTACCCACTGCTTCCTTACTGACTACCAGAGGTGTAAGGTCCACAGGCTCAGAAACACTGGTTTGCTTCATTCTCTGGCTCTAAGAAGGCTTCGTTGTTCATATACTGTTCCTGATAGATGTTTGTTCAGTCTGCTCTTAAATTGATGTAAGCTCCACCAGTCCCCACACTCCACCCCACCAGGGTATATCTATGCCAGTGCTCTGCTACAGAAGAAGAGGGAACAGGAAGCCTCCTGGGAACACCAAGATTCAGTATAACACCCTTCAAAGTCACTCTAAAAGCTGTGCATACACCAGCTATTCAAACTGTTGCACATCTGCTACAGGAGCTGAAAAACTATTTGTACAAGTCACTAACCTTGCAATGCCTTCGTTTCTTGTTCAATGGCGAGAGCACCAATATAAGGTGATTTGCAGGTCCTTATGAAAAAGCCAAGAGAAAACAGAGAGGTAACAAAAAATAACCTTGTCTTGTTCAGACAACCTGTCTCTTATCATCAAATAAGTAAAGCTGTAACATTAACATTATATTGATACTCATTGCTTTTTAAGGCTCTTCAGAAACAAGCCAGGTAAGGCGTGACAACCCATGAGCAAACATAGCCCTCCTGGTCTGCATGCTGGCCACGTTGTTCATTTCTGCCATGACCACTGCCAGTGGTAGTGCAGCAGAGTCCATGGTTCTCAGGCTGTCATTAACGTGTAATAAGAAATAGAGCCCTCTCTTCAAAATGTTGACGATTCAGACAGAGAAAACACGTGCTGTGGAAGAGGAGATGTCCAGAGAGGTGATGTGGTTTATCCAGCATCACTCAGCACATCAGAGGCAGAGCTAAGAAAAGAGCCATGACCTCTCATAGCCCCATCCTTTGCTTTCATCTTCCTTAGCTTACTGATTCTAACTGTTTCGTGTCTATTATTAACTTTTAAGTTCTTGGAGGAACAAATAAGCCCTTGGGTACGTCAGGAGATAAACCTCTGGATACTGTAATATTAAAAGTAGAATTACACAAAGAGTTAAATAGTGCTTAATATACACATGTGGTACGTAAAAACATCAGCCTAGGTATTTACTTGCCAACTGACTACAGGAAGGAAAATAAAAGACTAGATGGAAAAGCACTCATCTGGTCATTTAGCACTAGTCTGGAGCTGGTTGGTTTGGCTTTTACACCTGACTTTCGCATCAGCTTCTGCAGTGGCTTGGGACAAATCTCCTTCCTCTCCAGGCTTCAGGACCTTAGCTGCCCAACATCCACTTCTCTGAAAATATCACTTGTAAAGTACATCTTCAGTAGGCTTCGTAACCTTAGGCATGCTTGGCCTTTTTTATAGCCAGTGGTGGCAAAATCCCATCTTGTTTTGTATTTAGGGAAACCACAAACACCACTTAATAACCCAGCAGCTGCTGAGTGTGATGCTTTGCCAGCTGCTAATTGCTGTGGTCTCTTCTCCGCAGCAATGAATGTGTTTTGAAAGAGGGCAGACACAGTTCACTGTTTTCTTTGTTACTTTGGTAAACTGTGTAATTAAAAAAAAAATTAAACTCAGAAGTAGCCAAAATGACTTTTTTTTTTTAAGTCATAATGTCTATATTTCGCCTACACAACTACTACTGCATTTCTCATCGCCTTCATGCCAAACAGATAACCCATCTCTCCCATGCTCTCCCACTGTAAATAAAAAATTCTCTCTGCAGCAAATGATCTTCAACATTAATAAGTATTGCTGCTCCATTCAGGCTACTTTTGTAATGCTTTAGTCAACTTCGAAAAAAAAAAAGAATTGACAAAATCAAAAGATTTCCACTTGAACAAGTGATGGTCAATGGCTGCATTACAGTTTGTAACTCTCTAGCAGTTATAAAGTACTGCAATAGTGCAATGAAAACAGGATTATATCTGTGGTTTATGCTGGCTGGTGGGACACTTTCACCAGGCTATTATCAAGCTCATTTAACATTAGAAAAACAACTTATCATTTGGTAAAACTATATTTTATAACAAGAAACTCTAACTTACCTGTGTGTCAGTGTATTATTACAGCCGGACCCCAGCTTTCGAATGGCATTAACAATCAGTGATTTGTTTCTGAGAAAGGGAGTCACTGCTTTAAGCCTTTGAAATTGAAACTGCTTGTCTCTAAGGTAATATAAACTGCACGAGTGAAACCTGATCACCTCTCCTGGCACGCTGTTCAAACCAGAACCATAATGTGTCTCCTATCATCAGAAAGATACGAGGAAATGGCAGCATTTGTTTAAAGTTGCAAACTTTATCTGCATCTTTTGAGCGCTCATCAGCATCAGCTCTAATGCTGCACGCTTTGTGCTTTCACATTAGCGACAGCACAACCTGAAGACATGCACGTCCAAAGCAGCAGGCAGTGATCGGTGACCCTCCGTGAAACATGCGTAGCCTGTGCACTTGCAAGCCAAGAAGTCCCTTGACAATGCCAATCTTGCATGAACACATGCAGAAGACTCCGTCCAAAAAGCCTGCCTTTCACATGGCATTTCTAAAGGAATGGCCTGGAGGATCTGGCTGGTTCCCCATTTCAGATGCTACTTCATTCCTAACTTTCGTCTCATCCAACTTATGCTTGCTCCCTGATACTAACTTTACTGCAATAGCAAAACACCAAGAAAGGCCTTCATGAAATACTTCTTGAGTCTCAGCACCCCTTCATAGTACAGCTTCTACATTTTTTTCAGCAGAACTTTGTCCATGTGAAAAACTTGAAACCTCTGTATGGAATTACGGTAAACTTCTGAAATCATATAACTGACCTAAGAAGCTTAACCCCCACCCTGTTTGCTCTTTGACATTTTACATCAGATCTGTAGTTTGGGTTTTCTTGGGCAAGTAAATTGCCTGCTAGAGACAAATATTCTTTTAGGCACGCATTACATTTAACAATGCATTACACAAATATTCAGACGGGTCTTTCTATTAATATTTTAAATTACAGTGGTTTTCGTAAGTAACTGAAGCCTGGGTTTTGTTATTAAGGTATAATTTGGTTACTGTACATGCTAATCAATTCCTGCGTTGGACTAGGCAGCTGAGCCACTCCCCACCAGCAAGCCCATAACTTGATATTTAATAACTAAGCAATTGAATAAGTGTTTATGTCCTGCCTTATGCATCTTATCAAGCATCAGCGCTTCAGCAGTCATTTTTACCTGGGATATGGCTATATTGCTGAGTAATGCTACAAAAAAAGCAGAAAGCTTGAACTCCTTGCTTGTTAAATGAATTCTTCACAGTATAATTCATTTATTTTAAACTTACTGTGGCTTTTATCTGAGAATTATATATGAATGTTAGTGGTTTTACAGAGAGGAGGGTATCACACAGCCTAACTCACGTGGACCTTGGTACTGTCCCCAGAGAAGCTGATGCCTCCAGAGGGTGACTGAAGGTGCCAGAGCTCTGAGCTGAAGTGCAGGAAACATAGAGCCTCCCAGCTGCCTGCTGGAGGGAGCTACCTGCCAGGCGAGCACCTTCCTCCTGGTACTGCTGCTCGAATGCCTGACAAAAGCCATGGCCCGCTGAATAAGGTTCAGTTCACATCACTAATTCAAAGGCCAAAATCACTGTCGGAATATTGTAATTACCTGCATACTGAGAAAGCTAAAATTAAACTTTAAATCTAAACTTTATTATGGCATTAAAGGCATCTGAGCAATTGTAACTGTCCTATAGAGACTGAAAAGAAAAAAGCCCCAACAGCCCAGTTTTTATTAATTGCACTGCATGGTTACAATCCCATCACTTAAATGTCAAACCTGTTTAAGCATCTTTATGACACCCACAGTTGTATCCCCATCATATCTAGCATATAAATGTTATGCACTGCCACTCTCTACTGTATTTGGTTACGTGGTTGTGTTTATGTATTAAAAGACAACTGTAAGGTGCAGAAAATCTGAAGAGCTCCAGATTACGGAGTGTCAGAGTCCCTCACTACAGAGTTCATTCTGTTAAACCGGTCAAATTTCTACCCTCCAGAGTCTTCCTAGGGGCTGTGTTCCCTGCCTGAGATCTGAAGGGTGCCTAGATCAGAGAGGGCACTAGCTGAAGAATTTTACCTTATCACAGCTTAAGCTGATTCACACCTCGGTGTTACAGGCAGAGGTTAGTCCTGGTCTGTGCCCCCACTTTCTACTGCCTTCCCAACTGCATTGCCCTGCTTACATCAAACTGTCCCACCCACCCAATTGAAAAATAAACTTTGTTCTTCTTTGTTCTTTTCTGGCAATGTTAGTTTTCAGCTGAGCGAGGGAGCAAAATTGGCGTACTCCAAGGCTGAGCAATTCTGAGTCCTCATGCAAGGAAGGCCACAGCAACCACAAGTGAAAACAGGTCTCCCCTTGCCCCCTCCTTTTTTGGAGGTGCACTCTTAGAGTAGCTCCAGTTTGTCTCTAAACCCCGCTCTAAGGTATCTGGCTGTGTATTGTTGTAGAGAGCAAATTCAGTGCTGCACGTGTTTCTCTGCTCTTCCTTTTTAGTAGAAACTAGCTTTTTCTTTCCAGAAGGGATGCTTTGGGTTTTGATATTATTCTGTTCCCAGTTGGAAACAATTTGCCCACTCATTAATGAAAGTAGAACCAAAGTGCCTTTTCCCTTCCGTATTGAATTCAGTTAAAAAGATTTATAAGCTTGATCAGTGTTTGAAGAATAACAATTGCTTTAATCTTTGCTGGAAAGCATGGCTGGGTGATTTGTTTGTGTCTGTCTCTCAGAGACACAGCTGGCTAACAAGTGTTATAGAAGACATACACATAATGGTATGAAACACAGAAGATTCACTCTAACAGATTTTTGTTTTTAAAATGCATATTGCCTTAAAACTGTTTTGGATTGTCGCGGTAGGGTCCCAACCACTGCATGCTGCTGTCTGAAAACTCTGCTTTCTTTCAATGGGAATGATACAAACGAGCAATAGCAGCTGAAAAGCCTCATAAGGGCTTTTGAGACTGACACGAGCTGAGCAACCACACTGAAATCTCCCAATGCCACCTCTGTCTAGCTGGAGATCTGTTTGTTTCTTCTTCTACATTTATGTCCTTAATATGGCAATACTGTTTCACATGCCACAATGCAATAATTGTTCCCCTCTCCATTAGCTGTGAGGTGGAGGAAGTACTTGTAATTTTTAATTTTTGCTTTCCCTTCTCTCCCAGACTTGTTCAGGACAAAAAAGTTGCAGTTGTCAACTCTAATTAAAATATGATGAAGCTCACAGTGTATAAAAACATTGTAAAAATCAGGCAAAACAGGAATGCAACTACACACTAGACATTCACGTATGAAAACCCTAACAAACACGTGCTGGAAGTTGCCCCTCTCACTACAAATCATACCAGCGCTAAATTTTTTGTCGCTCCCCAACAGCTTTGTAACTGTGCCTCTAAAGTAGGGACAAGCTTATCAGTAGCTCAAGGTATCCTATCTTTATTTTGAAGACAATGTTAAGCTTCACATTGTTCTTGTGTGGTACTTGAAATAAGCAGGATCTGTGAGGTGAATCAGCAAAGACATGGAGGCACGCTGCTACTCCCCAGACAGCACTAGATCAGCTATTGCATCCTAACGACATCTGCGGGACACAGCATCAGATCTGCTCTGTTCCCTACAGAGACTCTTCTGCAGCTCAAACAATAAGGGGATGTGAGTCTCAAGAAAAGCAGAAACTGCTATTATGTTCTGAATGGCCACGGCATACAGCACAATACTGAATGCAGAATCCCAAAGGAATTTATTTAAAAGGAAAATAAATCTCAGTAAAAGCCTCAGGTTTGGAAAAGGAAGGGGTTTTTACGTGGTTACTTTTCCGGGGAGATACTCGGATATTAAGAGGATGGGTGACTCAGAAATGCCACAGATGTTTACAATTCTACCCTTTACAGAGTGTCTTCTATAAAAAGATGCCAGACAACTTTATAAGCCTTGATGGATTGAGCATTTCAACATCCTGTTGGGTCAGATGATGGCAACATAATATTCACATTAAAGATAAAATAAGACACTTTTCCACAGTCATAAAGGAAAACAAGAAACAGTAAGCAGCCTCAGCTTTTCTTCACTGCGGAGTTAATCTGGTTAGTTGGCACCTGCGTAATGTATGCTGAGTCCCAGCATTCACATCAAAACCCAACCCCATTTCTACATCCCTCTCTGCTTCTCCTTCTACACAGAAAGCCTTATCCTACAACTCTTCACATGGAGAATGTTTTCTCTCCAGCCGATGGCATTCTTTGTACTGTGTATGACTTCTTACCCCATCAATGATGCCTGGGAGTTACCTGTCCTTTGTAAGAAAGACGGGAAGTGCTAGAGAACTAGCAGCAGGCTAGCAGCAATCCTTGCCACCATTGTCAGGCAAATGTGTTCTGGCATAAAACCACCCTACCACGACCTGGAAAATATTGTTATGACCCTGGCTGACTTTGGGTAGAAGTTTATCTGCATAGATGAGATCAGTTAATGACAGTAACTGCTGGGAAAAGGTGCACATGCTGATAAGTGAGTGCACTTCTCAGTGTGGTCATGTAAATGTTTGGCATTCCCATGTACAATGTGTCAGTTACTGGGGAGCTGGATGCAGAACACCTCCTACGGTACTGTAAAAACTGCCCCTTCCCTCAGGAAAACCAAGCTACTTTCCAGAAAGCCAAGGCTCATGCCAAAACCTTGTATTGGCTTCTTTCAATTATACAAACAGGAAAACAAATGAGAGCAGCAACCTTCACTCAGACGTGACTTTCTACTCAATGGTTTCCAAACAAAATCAGCTGTGTGGCATATGCTGCCAAAACAATAGCTACCAGATTAGCAGATGGTGTGTTGTGAATTAAATGTTGACACAAAACATAGACATACCACTTGATCCTCTCTTCACACCAAAACTTATTTTCCTGCTATTTTTCTCACCTCATATTTACATGCAGCAATAAATAAATAAATAAATAAAAATTTAGATACTCCATCTGGATTTAGAAGGGACAAGTTAACCTGCAGTAACCTATTACTCTGCCATCTTTCAAAAGAAAATAATGCAGTTTGATTACAGCAACAGAAAACATGGAGCAAGTGGTTCTGGATACCTCTACATTTATGTTTGTCCCCCTCTGCCTCCATGGCTACAATAACCAGATGCTCCACCAAAGTCCTCTCACAGATCCTTCAGATGCAGAAAAGTGTGAGCTGGGGTTGGCAAGTCCAGAACTACATATGTACTAATCCTCCAGCTGGCTGCAGCTAAATCTCTGTAATGTTAGCCATCACATCTCAGTTCTGCCTGCTTGTTACCTAGGGGAGCACTAATCTGGGTCTCTCCCTAACCCCCAGGTATTGGTTTTATCAAAGTTTGAAGTTTCTACCCTTCTTTCTAACATGGCTGAAACTGCCCAATGGCACCAGTCAGTAGAGACAGAAAGGGAGGCACGAGCAGGCAGATGCAATCACATGGGCTTTGTCTCCCCTGGACTCTGGGTAATTTTATTAACTTTCTGTTTACAAATAATAGAAAACAAAACACTGCCGCAAAGCAGCATTTGCATAACCGGGAGCTTCCAGACACCTGAAATCTAGAGTACCAGAAAATGGATGCTTAAATCACAACGTATTTTTCTGCTCAAATGACTGCACTTCCAGAGGCACGCCTCAACACCCCTTCCCGATCCCAATGCTTGGGATTAACAGACAGGGGAATCTCACTGCTTCTCTTTTTCTCCTTTCCTACATTTAGCTGCCACTAGCCTGTGTAGTTCTTCCCAGTTTGCACCACCTAGACGAGTCGTGTACAGCTCTCGCGGAGTTTACAGGGGGTTACCAGGGCCACCAGCCACTGCCCACAGGCCAATGCTTGCTCCCTGGCCACGGAGGGTCGGGGCGGCTCGGGTGCTGAGGAGGGGCTCAGTGGTGACATGTTCCTCTTCCCACCGAGCCAGCTTCTCCCCCCACTTCCCGCTTACGATCTGGAGCTGTGCTTGGGGAAGAAGACCGCCGCACCGACCAAAGAAGACACATTCCCCCCCGCTCTCCTCACTCCGCCGGCCGTCTGAGGGGACGGGCGGGGCGGGGCGGGGCCCGGCCGCTCTCCCGCCTCTCCCGCCCCTCCAGCCCGCGCCGCCGGCCTCCGCCCAGGAGGGGGCGCAAGCGCGCAGGGGGTCCCGTCCCTCCCGAGGGGAGGCCCCGCTGGCGGCGCGGGGTGAGTAGCGGCAGGGGAGGGCGGTGAGGGGGTGCGCGGGGTGGCGGCTGCTGGCCGTGAGGCGTTAACCGTCATCTTCCGCCTCCTCAGGCGCTGTTGGAGCATGGCGGCGGCCTAGTCTTGCTCGTTATGTCCTGGGCGTCCCCGCCTGGCTTTTTCTGTGGGAAACTGCCCCCTTCGTCCCCGGCCTAAAGCCGATAGTGGTGTCATGAGTCCCCTCACCGCTCGCGGGGGGAGGTTTCTGCCCTTTCCCTCGCCGCCCTCAAGGTTTGTGCAGCTCGGGGGCAGATACGGCGGAGTCAGGCTGAGGTGCTGGGCGGTTGCTCCTCACGTACGGGCTGGCGGCGGGCCACCAGTGCCTGGCAGTGCTTTGTCCCCGTGTGGTCGTCTTTAACCGACCTTCACGCTGCCCTGACCTCCTTGCCGTGCCTGAGGCCTTACGGGAGAAGGCCTCGGGTGATTGCTGGGTTGGGTTTGTGAATCCTGCTCCGGGGCCCCCAGCTGTGCTCCACTCGTATAAACTACGGGGCAGGGGTGTCCTTAGCACCCTGTCTCCTCTGTCCCCACAGTAAGCAAGGTTTGTGTTTTGTTCACCTTTGCTCAGGTGGCATCTTGCAGGTGACCTGCATCTCCTATGTGAAAATGAGACTTGAGTCTTAGGGCTGTGGGTGGATAGAGTGACCACACTGCAACAGGGTGCAGGCTGTCCTGTCACACATAAGGTTATTAAACAGTAAATGTGCCCTGATACTGTCTTTTTAGCCTGAAGACTGTTGCCAAAGCATTAGCCAAAGTCAGGAGACTTGCTGTATAAAGATGTGCATCTCCAAAAGTTAGTTTTAGGATGCACAAGATGGACAAGACTGAAAGTCACTGTGCTTAAGCTGGGAATGTTAGGTAAGGTCAAAGGCAATCAGTATATACAGAAACAAAAAATCACACTGTAAGACCACAAGCTGAGTGTGAATTCAGTGAATGTAGTTCTTTCAGGTTTTTATAAAAATGACATCTATTTTTCATTCTGGTTTTAGGAAGTATTCAACATCAGTTAAAATGTCTTCTACCAAACTTCCAAATGAAAATGAAACACCCAAAGAGAGAAAACCAGGACTGAGGAGTGTTCAAACAACTATGCTCTTCCGAGCTGTGAACCCAGAGCTTTTCATTAAACCTGTAAGAGGCTCGTTCTGAGAGAAACTAAATATGCTTGGAAAGACACGGTTGCTTGAAAATAATCATCGCAATACTGTGTGCATTATATAATCATTTCTTGTTATGCAAACCACTCAGTAATGTAACTAAAAATATTTTTACTTTTTTCTACTCTGATTGTTAAGAGCCCAGAGCATTACATTGTTTATTCCAGCTTTTATTTCACTGTTATTTTGTCTGATTCTTTTGTACCTAGCCAAGTTGTTTTCAGAAAGACTGTTTGCAGGCATGTTAGCCATGTAATTTGACAGATTAATTAATAGGAGTCCTCTTTAATATTTAAAAGGGAACAAATCATAAAATGCAAGCTTTTTGATGTGAAAGGAGGGGATTTTTTGATATTTTGGGTTTTTCTTTTTCTTGCATTTATAGTTAGGTTGGTGATACTCTGGTTTTATTTACACTTGCAGAACCCAGCAAGACTGGATGAAATTTTATGCATATAATAAAAGTAGATGTTGTAGTGATAATACATGATCTGGTTTAGAGGAATATAATCAAGGTTGCTTGACAGGAGCAGGATTCATTGTCCCAGTAGTTTATCCAGATGAATTATGTTAGAAGTTTGTAATAATTATCTTCAGTAATTGGTTTTGGCCTGTTTATTCATGCTCAAGCAGCATTTGTGACCAGCATAAAACAGAGCACTGGGCATTGCAATGAGAGTCGTCTTCTTCGTAGGTAATTCCTTTTGCTATCAGAAAATCAGGTCTCCCTTCTTGCTGCTTATTAAAGTTATTTGAATCAGTCTATAAGCAGGCAATGATGATTTTTGGAGATGTCACAATAGTTTACGGTTCACTTTCTGAGCTAAGATTGTAGAATGTAATGTTTGTGATGAATGAAAAATGTTTTGACTAAAAATGTACTTTTTTTTCCTTTTTTCTTTTTGGTCAGAACAAACCTGTGATGGCATTTGGTCTCATGGCAATTACCCTCTGTGTGGCCTACCTTGGTTATCTGCATGCAACAGTAGAGAATAAAAAGGACCTTTATGAAGCCATCGACAGTGAGGGGTCCAGGTATATGAGGAGGAAAACTTCCAAGTGGGACTGAGAACATAAGGAAGGAAATCAGCAAATCAGTCACAGAACTTTTCAAGGCAACTACAATTTTTTGCTTGTCCATTATAATAATGGATAAACGTCTGTTGCTATTTAATCCAATTTAAGTTCCTTTATAAAATGCTGTGCCTGTACAAATAAATTGCTATTAAGATACATACAAACATTAAAGTGATTTTAAGAATTGTTGTCTGCAATCTCCACAGAGAAGACATGCATGTCAGAAGACATGCAGTTAACTCGGATGTGCAGTCAAGACTTCTAAATGCCTTAGAAATCTACATGATAGTGAAAACAGGGGTTTGTCTTTTATTTTTTAAACAGAAGGCATAATGTATTGTGCATGAAAAGAAAAAGTTGATCTCTTGATCTGTTGAAAGTTGATAATTGAGTGATGCAAGTAAAATAATTTTAAGGCAAGAAAGATCTGATAAAGCAGTCATTGAAGGGTTCTATTTAATAAAGGAATTTGTAAAATACTGGTCAAAATAATCCTTGCGTCCTAATATACTCTTCCTTACAAATGAAAAAAAAATCAGTAGCTAGTTAGAGAAGAAAAAGTGAAATGAGTACTTCTGCCAAGAGGAAGGCAGGAAGAACTAAGCCATTACCTTTTCTGTTTGGCATCATACAGCAGCAGATGAGTTACATACCAGTATCAGCTTGCCAATCAATATGTACAACTCCAGGTTAGCCAGAGCTTGTGTGGTGTTCTTGACCAGTCAGCAGGACTAGTTTATTTATTTAAGCTGCTTTCAAAAATCAAATTTCTCTATATTGCAAAATACATTATGTAACATTAATATATTATAGGTTACTGAGCTCAAAATAAGGAATGGAAAGTCTTAAAATCAACAGGTCCTTGCAGGCACAGAGAAAAGAACATATCAACCTGAACAAGCCCAGTCTTGCCAACCAGTCCGGTGCGTGGTTGGTGGTGACCCTTGGCAGGTTGGTGCCACTGTGAGCGTGGCTGGAGGGCCGGTGGTCATCGTGGTGTTTCCTTAGCACATGAGGCGGTTCCCATGTGAACCTTTACCTTGAGCAAACTGTACAGGTGGGTGCTTCCCTGCTCCAGCGCTGAGGCCTTCTCCTATGAACTTCTCCAGCTACTTCTGTGTGCCTGACACTTCCTAGGCGGTATCCCATTGACCAAACTCCAGAACATGTGGTGGGAGGGCACATACCAGGCTGTGCCCTTTTTCCACCAAGGACCCTTAGTAATGTTCTAGTTGCATTTTTCCATTCAGCTCCTCATATTTTCAACCCCATCAGGGGCTCCCAGGAAGCTGAGAGAAGTCTTTGTTAACACCCTTCTGGCCATGTCAGGCCAAAGAAGAAAAAACATGCAAGGTCATCTGCTTTGTCATTCTGGGAATTGCTTTGGGTTTTGTTATTGAAAGATTTTTTTTTATTGCAGATAAAAAAGGTGACTGCCTCAGGGCGCAGTAGTTGCTCTATGGGTTTTCTCTGCATCCTAAATTAGGCTGGGCCTTGGTTTGACTACCTCCTTCCTGAGAAGGGAAGTGAGTTCTACCTTTGATAAAGCTATAAAAAACCCAACATTTTTTACAGTCTTTAAAAGCATATTCCTCTTTCTGAGCCTAGCTGCCTCACAACAAGATCTTGAGCAAATCTGAAAGCTTGCAGGTGAGGAAACTGCTTGCTTTTTGATTGGTGAAGGAATTTCCAGGTGAATTCAGAACTATCACATGCTGTGCATATCGTGTAGAATATGTCTTGTTTGATAGGATGTGACGGATCTTTAGAATTAATCTGTTCTTTCAGAGAAGGTCACACAGGATTTTAGCTCTCTTCAGTTTATTAAAATGCACGAGTCTCGTATGTCCGCATGAATTTAACTGAATTATTTCAAAACGAGTGCTATAGTAAACATTTTAACCTATTTTTCTGCCGGCTTTTAAAATACACTCTTTGATCCTTATACCTGCAGATTATTCAAAGTGTGAAAGCCCAGTCTCTCATTTTCACATATTTGGGAATAATGCAGGATTTGGACTCTTAAAATTTTGAATTCTATTTTGTGAAGTGAATATGGAAGTCACTGGGGGAAAAGGAGGAGAGGGTATGTGAAAGAGAAAGGTGTGGGACTGACCTGGGCAGAATCTAGGCGACCTGCATGCCAGTGGCACTTCATAGAAAAGCTGTCTGAGATGGGGCCTCTTACCTGTTGGATCGAGTAAAGTCCTGTTAACCAGGTTCATTTAGAACTGCCTAGGCTGAAGGAAGAGTGAGTATTTAAACTCGTTCTTGTTTTGAAGGAGCTTCTCCGTATTTATTTGTGGCAGCTGCTGTACAGGTAACTCTCTTAATGCTACAAAAATTATATATAAAAAGGAGATAAAGCAGTGCAAATACAGAGAAGAATGTAGTAAATTAACGGGTGTTATAGTATCAATACTGGCATTTGCTGGTTTAAGTACCTGATTTATATCATAAAAACTATGTGTGCATAGGGATTAAAGGGGGAAAAAACCCCACCCAAACACAACTACATCGGTAACAAAATTTGTTCGCAGAACTCTGAAAGCGCTGCTCCTGTTATGCATCTGGAGGATAAGCAAACAGCACCCATACGATTTCTTTGGTTCCATTTTTCTCAATTTCATCTTCAATATAGTAATAATTATCTACAATGGATAATAGCTGGCTTGATGGGAACTGTGAGTCAAAGTGATTTCCTGGGCAGAGGCTCTTGCAGGTTTTTGCCAGTTCCTTATTGTCCATGGTGGCTTTCACATCTTTACCAAGAACAGCAACAAAATGCTATGATTCGAATATCTGAAACAGTAGCTATTGTACTGCTCCTAAAATCTTCCTTTGAATAGGAATTGTTGAGATTCAAGAACAACAACAAAAAAATGCATTAAAAAGCCAAAGCCTACTGTGATGCTGCTTAACTATTACCAGGGAAAGTTAGTTCTTTGTGAGCAAAGCCAGCCCTGCCTAGTGACAGTTGCTACGTAGGGAGCTGTATTAAGGCTGGAAGTGGTCACTTTGTACAACCCTCCCTCATCATCTGCCTACAGCATGTTACTGAGTTGTCAGCATGTGTGAATCCTCATCTGAAGGCAAACGTTTTGGCTAACTTGGTAAAAAGTGAATGGACAATGATTTTTCTCTCTTCACTGGCTTGTGTGTTTTCTGTAGCAACAAGAAGCGTTTATGCCTGCAAGCGAGAGATCTATCAGGAATAGAGTTCTGACATTTTAGTAACTGTATTACAGCAAAATACTAGAATACCACAATGATTACGAGTCCTGATCTGGACTCCTTTGTTTGTTGTGCTGTATGTTCCAAAATAATACCACCACCACCTTCCAACGCTACTTTTGATCGGATTCGGGAGTATAAACCTTTCAGGACACGGTATTACACTCATTATGATATTCTGGGTAAGTTTGTTTCTGAAGTCTTTTCCTCACAATCTAAGATTTAGGAAAACTCCAAGAGCTGTTGTATCCATCTGTTGTTGATAGTCATGAAGGCATTCACATCTTGGTAAGAACGAACTGCGCTTATCTTCTGAATATTAGTAAATCCAACATATTCAGAGCGGGGACAGTGTCAGCCATCCCGTGGTGCATGGAGACTTTCAGATTTGGGCATAATGAAGTGCAAAAGAGAATGAGCTGTAAGACCATTAGCAAACGTTTTCTAGGGCTCAAGTAGTTTGGGGGAAGAACTATGCTTAAGACTTATGTGTTGGGTTTGCAAAGATCATCCCTTTGTCCTTCAACAGGACACAGCTGGGGTGTTTTATCCGTAATCCTGCCTTCTCATACCTGATTCTGGCTGCTGACCTTAGCGTGAGGCTCTGTAGAGCCTCTTGAGGTTTGATTTTTTTCTGACATACCACAATCATAACCTCAACGATGAAGAAAGCGTATGGTGGCATTCACTTGGTTGAGGATCAAGCAAGAATCTGAAATATCTTTTTATGCTATTTCTAATTGTCATAAAGGTTTCTGATCAGCCCTGTAAAGTTTTGTAGAAATCATGTTGTGCATTTTAATTAATGTGCGTTGTGAAGAGGAGTGTGCTTGGTTTCTATTTTAAACAATATCCAAGGGATTATCAGTGCACTGAGAGCCTTGGCAGCTGGGCGAGTGCCGTGCATGTCTCAGAACACGAGGCTTCAGCCCTGCACTGACACACACAGTGTAAAACGCATCCAGAAGGCCACAGAAAGTCTCTTTCTAAATTATTTTCTCTTTACTGTTTAATATAATGGACTGGGGAAAAGCTATGCAGTCATAGCACAACATGCTTGTTGCTAAGATTCATGCACTGTTGGACTTCTATTTTGCTGATTTAAACCTGTTGAGCCCTGTTTTCCATGTACTTTGTGTTAGCTCCATGAGAGGACTCTGCTCACCCATGTGGAGTGAGGAAGAACACTGGGGTGAAAGAGGGACACCTAATCCTCCAGTGGCTGTGTGAAAGCTAGATCTCCTGTGGCTCTATTCCTTTTTCGTTTTCCTAATAACCCAGGAAGAGGTGACTCTACGGCCCTGCCAGGTGCAGAGAATGGGATCCAAAGCAATGCCCAGGCTTGGCACTGAGTAGGAAAGGCGGAGGGGGAGGATCCAAAATCCCACTTTTAAGGGGGAGTTTTGGGTTGCAGAAAGGCATCTTTATCTACCTCTCTCTGCAGTGGCTTCTCTTCCGGGCAATCGGTGCTGAAGACCGGTTTTTCAAATGAGTTAGCAGGGCTACGTGTTTGCTTTCACAGCATTTCCATGGGAGTCTGTGATGCTCTCCTGTTGTGCAGCTTTGCCCAGAAGGTGAGCGTTGGGTTCAGCACCTTCCTATTATATTTATGGAACTGCACAAGCAGTAATAATTGTATTTTTTCTATACGTGAAGTGTGGGTGTGTAGTTTTTAGCCTTTTGATTTTTAATTCAGCTGCAGAGCCATGCAAAGGGGTCGGGAGAGAGGCACGGGTTTCTGCACTCTGGTTATTTGCTGTGCGTGATCCGCTTGTGTTGATTGTACAGAGATTGGAGCAGACATTCAAGAAAAACAACATAAAAAGAAGGAGGTGGAGATACAAGAGCGCATTGAAAAAATGAAAGCTGAACTTTGTTCTCAGGTAAATTAAATTATGCTCCTGTCATTTAAATGCTGATTATTCTTTGGAATAATTGCTATAGTGTAAAAACAGTTAATAAAGAACTTTGAGGTCACTGCTATAGAGCTGTCATTAATTTCAGCTCGTCTTTTGTTCACAGAGTTCTGTGTGCACATATGTGCACAACAAAGCATACTTTGAATTAATAACAAATTTTACATCTGGTCTGAAAAAGGCCTTTAAAGCACACAGAAGTTGTCGGTTGTTAAAGCTGTTTCCCACAGTGCTATGTAAGATTCTGAAACTGCCCTTTATAATACAGACATATAGTGGTTACAACTCACGGCTCAATGCGATTGTGTGGCCACATTTTAACAGGAATTGCTGCAATAAAATTGCCAAATGGGCCAAAATGTATTTTGCCATCTGGTTTTAAATTTAACTTGCTCTGATTTTTTGAATAGAAAAATACAGAACTATTGATTATGTAACCTCTGCTTCATCTTAATAGGATGGTATTAGAATGTGAACTGCTATACTTAAATAATAACTTGTTTTAAAGGCTGAAATGCACAAGAAGGATGCAGTGGATAAAGCTCTCAAAGAGGCAGCCGCTAACCACAATGCATTTGTACAAGACCTTAAACAAAAACTTGGAGAGGAATTAAGGGTATGAACCAGTTTGCTTTCATTACCATAGAAATAGCCAGCATGACAGAATCATGGTTTTGACAACTAAGAATGTCATTCTACATTTAAAAAAAAGTATTTTTTTAATGCTGGCCATAACCAGGACCTTCATTCATCTGAGATTTGTACTTTAGTGCCAGGAGAAGAACTTGGCCTGAAAGATGTCTAGCTTTGTCTTTGTGCTAGGGGAGATGTGAGCTCGAGCTAGCTGGATTTTTAATTCACTTTCAACACATTTAACTTCTTTTATTTATTGAATTAAGTTTGTGGCCTTTGTTGAAAATTCCTGTCAGGCCTTGATTCAGCCAGCCACTGAACCTGATGAGGTGCGTTTCTTAAGGGCAGTTAAATATGGGCTTAACTAAATCTGTCCTGAAGTTTTGTGTTCATCACAGCTAGAAAGGTGTTTAACTGATTTACTGAACCTGGACCCTAAGTGGAGTGGAGGAGAAGGAAAACTGCCAGCATAGAGATATTTCTAAACGAAGCACACCAGCTGTAGCTTTTTATTTCTATATGTACTTAGCACATGCTTCGTATGGCTGTTTGGATATTTGAGACACATGTAGAAAGAAAAAGGAAGGCAATTGCCTTCTGGATCTGAGCCTTCCTGCTTTCTGCGCTGCTTCACAGGGCTTTTTACCACTAGAACATCCAAGCACTCCTCGGTCAGGCATTACACAGTCCATCGAACACCTGTCATCCTTAGTCTTGCAGCCTCCCACCAGCGGATGAAAGGCGCACAAAGAATTGCCGGAGTGTTTTGCTTTGGAATTTTATTTTATACAAGTTTCTAAATAGCTACCTGTTTATACTGCAGGCAGTCAAAGCAACGTGCTTGGCATCTCAAGAGGAAAAGCAGGGAGGTTTACAGTGGTCTTAAGTTTCCGGCAGAGTTCATTCCATTTTATGGAGCTGTTTTCCAAGGGAGCTTTGTCTTTTACTGTCATAGCATCTGCTGACAATAGTTGGCAGAAGCTCAGTTCCTTGTGTTTAACCATTCAATTACTTGCCATAAGTGTATCTTTGTAGACCTGAGTGCTCAGGGTTTGAACGTGTACCATTTGTCCTGATAATACTGGCTCCAGTGACTAAGGGCTCAGGAGCAGATACAGAATTCTACAGCTGAAACAGAAGAAGAGGCAGCTCTAAAGTAATTGCAAGATGGTTTAGATTTGGTGGTTTGTATTTCTTGCAGTTCAAGAGGTGTGTTAACAGTGAGCTCACTTCTCACTAGCAGCTAGCTTGGAGAGGTGGTGGCAGCAAATTTACTCAACTTCTGTCTGAGCAAACAGTGGCAGCCAACAAAACATATCACTGAATGAGTGACTGAAGTGGGTTTTTACATGGAGGATAGGTCAAAGACAACTGCTTTCAGCTGGTAGCCTCAGGAACGGCTTTTCGCAGCAGTGCTGATGTTGTTGTTCTACCACCACTAATGGTCAAATGGTTTTAGTTAGGCTTCTTGTAGGAAGGTCCTGTTGTTTGTCACTCTACTTGCCAGCAGTAGGTAAATAACCAGTATCCACAAAAATACACAGAATACAGGGTTTGTACATGGGTGTGCAAGCAATTTACAACAGACCTCATATAACTCTGCTCATCCTGTATTAGAAAACCTACGAAGATCTAAGCAGCCAGAACTTTCCCAATGGTGTCTTGCTGCTTCCACAGAGGATGCACTTGTCAGGGGTCTTGGAAAGAGCTGTGAATGGTGGCAAAGCAGCGTAGATGACTGGGCAGTGAGTTAAGCGAGTTGGATTGCTTTACTGGATGGTTAGGTGTGGCATGGCCTATAATGACAACAGAGGTATATTGGTATATATTGAGTTGTCTGAGATTCCAGATGTATGTATGTCCATCCAGACAACCTAAGACTAGTGTTGTCACACCTTTATGTATTAGCCCGAGCAATATCTTGCTGACAAGCATACCAAGGACTGGGCTTCTTCTCCATCTCACTCTAAAACCATGTCACCGGCCATGTGAGCTTGGGAAGAAAATATATCCAGGAACTTTTTGTGCCTTATGTAGAAAACATGGATGATGTGGAATGATGCTAGAGTAAGTCACTGTAATTGCCCTGTAATATTTTCCTGAAGTGTCTTCTGCTGGGCCTTGCTGAGGATTGTTTAAAGACAACTGAACAATAAGTTGTCACTACTTACATCTACTTTCAACTTTGCTTAAGGAAGAGGTGAGGAAGGTGAAGGCAGAGATGCAGCAGTACATGGAGGATGAGCAGAGGAGAGAGACTGAAGCTGCAGAGCAGCGCATGGCTCACAGACTTCAGTGCGCCCTGATGGAGTGTGCCCAGGAGAAGATGCAAGCGGTGGCCGAAGCCAGGAAGCAGGAGAGGGAGGCGGCCATGAAGGAAGCAGCCAGACAGCACAGGTGCTCTTAGTGTTTCCCCTGACTTGGCTGGCAAACATGCTGTGCTAAAGAAAATGACTGGAATTGCATCGGCATTGCTCAGATGCAGGTCTTCTAGGAAAAGATTGATAGACCCTTTAGAAAAAAATGTATTTGGAAATGTCAAGGGACCAGCAAGAGTTGCAGGCTCACTCTCTCTTGCTGATATCCCACATAGGAATAAAACATGTTTTGTTCCTAAAAGCAAGTATCATAAAGCCAACCAAGGATCCAAAAGTTTTACTTTTTATGGCTTATTTAGAGTCATCAGAAATAAAGATCTCAGGGGCCTATTGTGCCTTTCATGACATCTATGTAAAACTGAAAAATAGGTGTTCATATGGAGATCTGCAGGGCGCAGGAGATTCTACCCTTACAGATTAAGTGTTGTGAATTCAACAGCTTTGATAACAAAATAATAACACACCCCTCTCCCTTAAGAGTAGACTACATTTCATTTTTTGACAGCATAAACAACAAAATAACACTGTAGTCTCACAATGAAAAGATCAGTTCAGGTGTATTCCCTTGTAAGATGCTTTTTTTTTTTTCTGAACAGAGTCACACATAAGTTTTGATCCATTATTTAATACCTTCATTTTCACTATTAAATCATGGCCTTTCTGACAAAGATAAATCACATTCTGCATAAACTTAGCTGGTCTCTTTAACTTCTCAGGTTAGCAGAGTTCTGCAAAAATATCTCCAGCAAAGTGGAGGGAGCAATAACAGAGGGCAGAATTCTTTTTCTCTACATTGAAGTATTTGGATCAGTAACCTTAATGGATGCCTGATGCACCATTCTTTACGTGTCTCTGAGCCAACTTTGGGGAATAGCACCTATAATGTTTTGACTACATAATGTAAATTATATCTTTTATTACTAACATGCTAGCACAAAGATGTTCTCAGTACCACTTAAACAAAATTACAGATGAATCTGTAGTCTAGAAATCAGTTCTTCGATTTCACTTCAAGACAGCTTTTTTACTTGGGGGCAGAATTGCTCAAAGTCTATTTGAAAATCAGTTTGCACTTAAGGGCTAGCTCAAAGAGAGACCTGAATGAAGAGTGAAATAATAATCCTTTATATTTTCCATTTGGAAGCAAGCATCATTAAATTATTGCTAGAAGTGACACATGCAGAAATAGAATCTTCTGCAGCTGCCTTTCTCTGCGTCATCAGTGGCCTTCTTTTACCCTATTTTGTTTCAGAGGTTCTACATAAAGTTCTAATTCCATGTATATTTATAGTTGAAGAAGAGGGGTTTTACAATGACCTGAATAGGCTTAAATTGTTTTTTAAATAATCTTTAATAACAGGTCTTCCCTAAAAATCTTTTCTTCTTTTTCTTTTTTAAATAGAAAGCACTTAGAGCAACTCAAAGAAGAAAGGATGTTAGCTGAGGAACTACATCATAAGAGTATAGAACAATTAAACAAAGAAAAATGTCAAGAGATGAATATTGCCCTGAATATCACACAGAAAGAGAATCAGATTGAGACTGAAAAACAGGTCAAAGAAGCAGAGACCCTACATCTTGAGGAGCTGGAAAAAGTGATAGTTACACTGAAAGCAGCAGAAGAACAGGTAAAGACTCTCACGGAAAAACTGGAAAAGATGACAGATTGGAAGGACAGCCTGGAAACTGAAATACAAGCAACAAGACAAGCTTTTCAGAAGTATATTGATGCCACATTTCCTAATCTGTCTCCTGGACAGGCAGATTTTATTCTGCCATTCAGAAAAGCATTTGAGCAGAAGGACACCCCAGAAGAAGCAGAGGACAGTGACAAGGAATATAAGAGAACTAGTATTAGAAGTGAGAGATTAACAGCCATGGGTAAACAGGACTACAAATAGGTGATGCTGAAAAATAAATTCATCTCTGTTCACTGAATTATATGAGTGTGGTTAGAACGATACACAGAAAAATAACCACCACTATATTAAATAATGCAGTGGTGAGCCATGCTTAGAAATTATGCATTAATTTTTGTTTTACAAATGGTAGGGCAGAGGTTGGAACATGTAGCATTTGAGGAGCTTCCCACTGAGTCCTTACTGAGAAGGAAAAAACCTGAGAATCTGATCAGAAAATCTGTTGCTTAGTTAAGCATTAGTGCTTGGACTGTGAGGGCTGTCGGCTCTGCCCCTGAATACTTGGATGTGGAGTAAGACACACAAGCTTTAAACACCTGCAGCTTGGCTCCTGAGATTTACAGGCTGGTTATTCTATGTAGCAGTGTGTATGTCTAGAATACTTGCAAGTAAGGGGTTACATGGTCTGAAAACTCACCTTGAGAGACAGCTTTTGGGCAAAAAGTGTGTGCCAGCAGGCATAAAAAATAACCTTCCCGTGGGAGTACTCAAGTTTATCTATTCACACATGCTTGAGGCCTGTGTGGCTTTAGGCCAGCCTCAGCACATCAATTGTGTCTGCGATTCATTCTGCCTAAACGTCTGATTTGTCTTCGCTGTGTAATAAGACTTCTCACACCATTCACTAAAGCTTTGTGTCTATCTCATTTGTTACCTGTTAATCTGAAAACACGGTTTAGCATCGTGAGTGCAAGCTGAGGAATGTAAAGGAGCTGGTCTTTACTGCAGGTGATAGCAAGTATAATATGGTGAAGGAAACTCTCCGTAGGCATTTTGTTTAAGGGAATTTTTAAGAGAGCAATCTGTGTAGTCTTCTTTTCTTCATGCTCAAAAACAACCCGAGAAAACAAAAAAGCAGAATAATCTCACAGATATCCATCACTCTACCAAACTAAGAAGTGAAGACAAGTGAGTCACTGGTTTCTCGTGGAACAGTTTAATTCATATAAAATACTTTGAACAGATATTTGGCACACTCTGGCACTATTTCTGACCTAAATGCCTGTAAAACCTTACCTCACTGAATTGTGGAAGCTTGCTCTGTGGATTTCATATGCATTAAGCATAAATGTCTTTTGAAACTACATGAGTAAAATACTGGATCTAAAGTACTAGCAGCTGCATCATGAAATACTTAAAGCTGATGAATGCTCTCCATTGGGTTAGCTGATTAAAGGCTCACCTCGGCACACACCATGAAGCCCAGAGACACAGCGGCAGCTGGGGGAACCCCAACAACCCAGTCAGAGGAACGAGCCTCCAATCCAGCCCCTCCTAGGGCATCCCAGGAGGGCATCAGCCCCATGGACGGGCAGTGAGACCCATCACCGTGAGTCAACAGGAGAGGCTTTCTGGAGTGCGGATACAGACTGGAGGTATGGGACTCCTTATGGGATGCAGGGAAGAACATCTGGGGATTGTATGGGGATTGTATAAAGGCTTATTATGGGATGTTTAGGGAAAGAACCAAATGTGCGGAAACAGGGACCATTGTAGTTTGGGGAAGAAAAAGAGTGGGAAATGAGAGATAAAGGGATAAAAGAGTCTGGTTACATGTAAACGGGCTGGTCATAGCTGACCATGCCCTGCTCCTGATCAGTGCAGTCTGTCCCGTCTTCTCATTGAACTCCATTTCTAACTTTTTCTGGGTGCAGGGCTTTCTCTGTGTGCATGTGTATGCCTGGAAGTCTACCTGCCAGTAGCTGGAGTTGGACCACAGATGATGGGGGGTGTGGGCTCAGGGTGCCAGCAATTGGAGAGGCTGGAATGCATATTATGTGGGTAGGTATGTCAGTGTGTAGTTACTAGCAAATAGCAAGACAGGCTAGCCGACAAATAGGGTAGGTGACGGAGTGGCTGTAAATCTAAGATACTGGAGAGACCAGAGCATCTGAGATTTGGTTACTCGAGGGACTCAGTGGTCACAGCCAGTGACTGGAGAGGCTGTGAGGTCTGAGGGTTGGCTGCTGGTAACGTCCTAAGTCTGGACCAATTACCAGACATGCTGTTTGCGTGCGTGTGTCTGTGCATGAGGCAACATGAGGGGCAATTCTACATCTTCCATGTCAGAAAACCAAGATGATAATGAAGTGCTTCAACTCCCCTTGAACAAACAGTTCAAGTTCTCTTACAGTGATAGATAAGTAGATTTTTTTGTTCTTCTCCACTGGGAAGGATATAATGTAATCATCATGTACTTCTGCAATGCCTTAGAGTTAGCATTTTTTTCAGAAAAAAAGAAGTGACACTGCCTTGAGAGGTTAGCCCTTTTTATTTGGGATACAGTGGCAGTGACTGACACAGACTGTGGCTGTCTACAGAGGTAAGTGTTCCCTGTGGTGAACATTAGTCCTGGATACCTCAGTCATCCAGACAAGACCAAGGGCCCCTCTGAGTGCCCATTCCAGGCCCCTCCTGACCTCCAGCCTTGGGAGCATGTTTGGAGACAGGCAGCAGAGGCTCAAGATCTGGTCAGCTGTGTCAATACATATATACATACACTGCAAGCATGCTCTGGGGTGGACTTACCGGTGTATGCACAGCGTATACAGCATATAACAGTCTGTCGGACACTGGTGTTGCTTCTCATTGCCTTTTGGGAAAGGAAGAACATTTTGGTTTACTGCTTTCAAATGTCAAGGTGAAGTTGTGTTGGCTCTGCTTAGAAACAGCGCGTCCTCTGAAGTCTGTGTGCTTGGTTGTGTAGAGATGAAAGGAGCCACAGCTTGGCCTAAGTGAATAGCTCTGCAGTATAAATGGATAGACCAGATAGATAGCAAGCAGTAAAATTGCTATAGGACCTGGAGAGCCATTTGCCATGGACACTGTTTGGTATTTCAAGGAAATATTGTAGAAAGTAAAGTAACCAACTAAGCCTGATTTAAGAGATTTTTTTTCCCCTTCTAGTTGTACTTACTGCACAATATTAATTACGGATGACTGGCAAGCTGAAAAAAAAGGCTGTTTTTCATATTCTGTAAGTTTCTGCATGTCAGATCCTTAACTAATGAAATCTGTGAGTACATGAGCTATTGGTAACTCATTGGAGCTACAAATCAGGAGTTCAGGCATACAAGCAAGCCTTTCATTGCATGAAGCAGAGACAGCATATGTTTGTTGGCTTGATTTTGTTCCTGTTTGAGAAGGATTGCAGCAGGAAAAGTAACACTACTCACTTTACTTGCACTCTGAATCAGAGAGAGCACGAATACATGCTTTTTGACTGTCTGAATGATGCAAATAAAGAAGCTTTCAGATAACATCTGGATGCTAGGATGCCGGTGATGGCACATATTGACAGCAGAGTGCATGAGACAAAACCTAGAATGAGGAGCTGTAATGCTGCAATGAATAATACAGAAAGCAGGATTTCTCTATTAGTCATTCAGGAGATGTCTAAAATTGCCAGAAAGTACCATAGTCTCAGGAACAGTGAAACTTTCTGTCTAAGGCAGTGCTATAAAAGACTGAAAAGTGGGTTGTCTAATTACTGTAGCTGAGCAGCTGAACTAGTAGGGAGCTGTGGCGTACGGCTGATAAGCAGCTAATTAATAAACCAGAGACATCTTGCTCGTTAGTCCCTCAAAGGTCTGCAGAAGAGATCTGTGATGTCTTAAAAGGAGGATATGCAGATTGTGAAATCGCTGAATGCCTGGCATGGAGAAATGAAGTGTGAAAGGAACTAATGATGCCAGTAGCATTTGGAGTGTGAGCACACGCTGTCTGTGCTTATGAGGCAATTAAAGAACTGCAGCGCCTCACGGGCAACAGACTGCAGAACGAATACACTCTGTCTATGCATGGATGTAGTGTACCCACAGAGATATAAACCAAGTAATTGTGATTTAAGTTACCGATGTGATTTCCTTTGCCTTAATTAACAACAGTTCAGCGTTATGTTTGCTGCTAGTTAAAATATAGATTGTGTAGAGGATTATGAATGACTAATCGCAAAATGCATCAAGTGACTGCTGGGAGATGCAAATACTGGAACAACCGGCATTAATATTGGCTAGTAGGTACAGTACATGGGTGTTTTGGGGATATCTAGGAGAGGATTCTGCCTGGGAATGTGTTGGCAGTGACCAGAGGGAAGGACAAATCCTAGAAGGAAGAACGGGCCAACAACAATGATGGAAACATCCTGGGAAGTGAGGGAACCTGTGCTGCCTCCATTGCAGTTTACGGGGACTAGCAGTTAACACATCACCTTAGCTTTCTTTGGGCCAGTGAGCAAATCAAGAGTTAGATAAACAGCTTGACTAACAACAGCTAGTAAACTACCTCCAAGTAGAAGGATAAATAAAACTACTGTACCCCAACTGTGACATGGCCTGCCCAAATCTTGGCTCTTCTAGCTGATCATCAATAGTTTGTCTTGCTCTTTATTAAAACAGTCTGTAGCACTTTGGTTTGCCTTCTTCTAAGAGTATGGCTGACTCATTACTGGATCTTGCCTTTCTTTTGCATACTTGGACATTTCCACTATACAGCTGCAGTCTATGTCCTAAAACTTGAGTGACTAGAGAAAAATCCTACCCCATCAAGGTGTCTGAGCACCATATTTTTCTATTATTTTTCTCATAAGATTACATTCTTCCTTCCTCTAATAAAAATTCAAAAAGGCACAGGCACTTCCAGTTGCCTTATTTGAAAACTTAAGCCACACTATAAATGGAATATTGCTAGCCAAAGTTGAACTCCATTCTGTCTTGTCTCACAGCTTCTTCAGAACTTATACTGCTGATGCCAGATTAAGTGCAGGGCTCTGGGTACTACTGCTGCTAGCCACAAAAGGTGCAGTCCCTTCCCTGTGCTGCCTATGGCATCCCACAATGATTCCTGATTATCGTGGGTTGGTTTTGGTTTTTTTTTTTCCTTACCTGCCAAGCACTGCAAGTATGAAGATTTGGAAGAGAGCAGTTTAACTCTGAGGCTAGTGTCTGAGCAACTTTGATGCTATACCTAAGGTGTTAACCATCTTTGAAATGTTTCTGATAGTCCCTCTTTAATATGAGGCTTATAATCCTGATTTATACCCAGTTCTGATTTTCAATGTGGATTTAAAAGTCAGTGACCTGGACTGTCAGCCTTAAAGTTCACCTTGAAGATTCTTGTAATTCCATTATATCAATAGGAATCTGATGCAGAGACACTTAGCTATGCTAGTGAGCACCTCACCCCTTAAGTGGGTCAGCACTGAAGTTCAAGTGTCAATGTTCCTCAAGGTACTGCAGGGCTACCAGGCAGCATTAAAGCTAGGATCCTCTGGGGGTAACTCTCCCCATTTGTGCAAAAGGAGGGTTCCCTCATTAAAACTAGAAAGTTACTCTGGACTTGGAGCTACATGTTGAAACCAGGCTGCGCCCCTTCGCTTTCTGAATCAGGTAATAAAAGTACCATCGCCTTGCTAAACAGACATTAGCATTACCTTCAAGTAAGGCCACATTTTTCACAGGATGAAGTGTCCCATAGAAAATAGGATTAAAGAATTGTCCTCCCCACTCTCTTTTATTTTGGCCCAACCATTTGCTGTGGTGCTGTGAACTGGATCAGGGACCTGATTCCTCTTTAAAAGGGGAGAGTTGAGAGATTAGGCAACACAGATATATGTAGATCTTTTGTTATAAAACAGGACCTTTGCTCTTGATTCAACAGAGAACAAGGTAAATGCTTGCTGGCATGTTTAATGCATTATCATCAGTTATGTGGGGAATGCAGAGGAGGAGCTGGGCACCGCTGTAATGTTTGTGTTAAGCTTTTGCTAAACTCTTTCACCTCTGAAATTGACTCTGGTTTGTTTTGTGGGTTTTGTTTTGTTTTCTTACAAAATTTGTTTCTCCACTAGAAACTAAAAGTCACATTAGTGATCACTTGTGAGTAATAACTTGGACAAGTCCAGGTTTAAAGTTAACTACCTGAAGTGTGTTTCTTTACAGGGCAACTCCTGAGTTCCACCACAGAAAATAAAACAAACTGCAAATGTGTTTGTCTTCTGACTTTCATCTATAAATATATTTAACCCAAACATTGCATCCTTGTGCTAATGAAAAAGAACCAGAAAGCAAAGACAACAGATGTTATCACTGTGATGAGGAAGATGAGGCAGTTCAAGGAAATAAAAAATAGCTGCGTCTCCCATTTCTGAATGTGGTTAATCAATATCAGAAAATAGCTGTTAAACCATTATTCTTGTAACCAGCTTATATTAGTTACCCATTCTATTTAGGGACTGATTAAATATAAATACTCATTTGTGTATGGATAACTGAGGATGGAAACTGGGTAACATTCAAGAATATATATATAAATTCAATAATATCCATCTCTTGGTTATTAAACAGATAGTGCTCTATACAGGACTTGCTGACCTCTCCTGGATAAAGACTCCTAAATGGTTTGGAATAGTTTATTTGTTAATGAGAGAAAACTGATCTCCATCACAAACCGGACTGATCCTTTATTCTGTTACAAACCACATTCGATGAAACTGATTGCTGTAGCCAAGAGCAGAAACTTCCCATGCCATCTCACAAACCATGTGAAAGAAACTGTGTTTCAAAGCATGACTCGGATAAGGCTGTAATACTGGGTTCAGTTCAGTAAGTTGAGCTTTGTAAGTGAAAGCTTGGAATTACTAACTTTACTGCCAAGGAAAAGTTCTTATTCTTTTAATTCTCTTGCCAAAAAGGGCTGTATTGGCAGGGTACTGGAGAGTTGCTGGCTGACTTTGCTGGAAACCTTGCAAACCGCCAGCCACCCAGACTGCTGCATGTGGGCCATGAACTGCAATTCACTGACATTATTACTGGTCAATTAGAGATGCACCCATGTGACTGAGACCTTGATCTGTGTCTATGCTGTGCAAGCTGACACATGCTCTTGCAGGCTTGCCAATTCTGAACTGAGCTCTGCAGAGACCATCCTCTGCAGGGCTTTCACCGAGGACAATGAGGAGTTGAATTCCTTTCATAGGATGACGCGGGACCACTATGATCTCGCCAGAGGATTCTTGGGAAGCTGCCAAGAAGACAGCAAAACTTTCTTTTATTCCATTCAGAAGGAAAATAACCTGGGATTCTCTACACACACCAGCAGAGCTCTTTCAGTATGTGCCCCCAGTCTTTGTAGCTTTAAATCCAAGGTTAAGATGTTGGAACACGCACTGTTGAAAGATCCTTGTGAACAAAATGCTTCTAATACTGTAAAAGCCTGAAATCCTTAGCTTTGTCCATTCCTGTGCTTGGTTCTATCTAAGCAGCAATAAGTTGAGTGACTTGGAGTGCGTCTTGAAAGTCTGGCAGTGGAAGAGGACATTCATGGTGTTGAAAGAGTGCTTGAAAGAACTGAGCTCATTTGGAAGTGAATAATATGGGTTCAACTCTATAAGCCCTATAAGTTTCTAAAGTCCCTGCTCCTTGCTTTTTTTTTCTTTACTAAAATTATTTTTGCTTTGAGAACACTAAAAGTGCATCTCTTCCTTTTCCTCTAGTTAAAAAAATGCCTTTCAGATACTGTAGTCCTGAGCATAAAATCAGTATACATCTTATTTGAATTGCCTTGCAGCCTTACTTAGGACAAAAAGATCTGTGCTTCTGCAATTTACTGATCTGTTCTTATACAAATGCTGGCACAGGAAGCAGACTGGAAAACCTGAGAGGTACATTATTGTCTAAAGCCCAGGGGAACAGCAAGAACCCCGCAAGGGAGAATGGCAACTGGTGTCAGGTGGTGGCTTTTTCTTGGTTCTCGATATGTTACTGTCAGGCCTCTTTCCTCTTGGACACAAAGTGTTTTGGTAAATCCATTTTATGGCATTAAGGAGTGTCTGAGTTCAAACATGCTGTGCAGATTTGCACAAGGCTCCCAGCGCTGCTGCAGATCTCCTTCCACGGCTCCTGGCCTTAATGCTCTTACAGCAACTTCTAGTGAATTATCTTTTAAAAGTTGGAATTATTCTTTCTGTAAAAAGTCTTGCAGGCATGATACTAACTGTAATGTGCTGGAAAAGCTGCATGTCAGCTGGTATCAGTGTGACTTTTTACTGAGGCTAGCAAAACTTCACCTTTCCCCTTTCCTTGCAAGCTATCTTAATGAATCTGATGTGCGTGCACCAGAGAAGTGGTGAGTCTGCCGAGACTGTCAAAAGGATTGACAACAGTTTAAGAGCTTTCTTGAATATATGTGGGAGGCAGGAACTTCTTGAACAATATTTCGCAGCAGTTTCTTCCTCCCTCCCCCCAGAAGTGACTGTCATGTAGTGTCACTGTATGTGCACACACAGTATGTATGCAGAGGGGAGGCACCACAACATTTTTTTTAAAGTATTTCAATGGTTTTGACTGATCTACTGGAGCCAGAGTCAAGGAAACCATAACCAGCACAGAAATGTGTGAAAGCTGGCAAACTAGCATCTTTGAGGAATTACAATATGCATATACAGTCATCTTTTAGCTTTATTTCACCATCACACACACCCCCAAAGCTGTATGCATAGCCCATTTTTCTTACCTGTTGTATTTTATTCTTCTCTTCTTGGCTCCAAATGGTGGAAATATTCACTCTGCTGCTGTCAGTGCAGATAAGAGGGAAGCATCTTTCCTTCAGCTGCAGGCCTCTAGCTAGTCCCATGTCTTCCATGGGACCTGGAAACAGCTTTTTCCTTAACATGCTGGCTCAGGAGCCCCTTCTGCAGCTCATTGCAAGGCTACTCTGAGTTACCAGGGTAGGGGATTTTTTTACAAGCAAAGTAGTCTGATGAGTGCCTAACCCCACAGATAATCACAGATGTGGGTGCTAGGAATTTCCATCTTCATTAGAAGTAGGGGATGCGATGCAGGAACAAAGCAAGAGGCTGTTTCATGCTCTGCCCTGAGCATAATAACATTCCAGTCTGGTATTGTGTAAATGTTTGATCTGCTGCTCATATTTTAAGGTGTGGCTTGAGTAGGTTCTACTTGACTGGGACATAAACAGGTTTACGGCCAGATATTCCCGTTGATATGTAATTATTAACTCAAGCTTTTGGGAAAATTTTACATTTTGACTGTTTTTCAGGCACTTCTAGAAGTCTGATATAGAGACGATACAGATCTTAGCATGCTGTAAACGTACATACTTTCTTTTTATATTCTATATTTATTTACCCATTTAGATAGCCATTATCTAGAATGCTGTGAAGTCTCCAGTGTAAGCAAGAGGTCAAAGAAACAACCAGTGGTCTTTCAGCAAAACATCCTTCCAGAGTTTCACAGCTACTTTTGAGAGCAGTTTGTGTATTCAGGGTTGTCTGCAAAGCTTAGAAATAAGCTTTAATGCCAGTGTGGACTTCCTTCAAAAATTTTTACTCTAGGAGGAAGAGGATATTCTTCAGTGTGAAGTGAAAGGGGATGTTCTTTTGCAGAGCAGTAGAGCTGGCTGGAGAGGTGGAAGGTCTTGTGAAGTAAAGAATTGTGTCAAGTGCAGCCACCAGGCTTGGAACTGGCATGAAAATCATTGCTTTGCTCAAAGCATCCATTTTTACAAATCTGTAAGTTACTGCTTTGATTGTGTAGGTCAAAGCTCAATCCCGAGTTCTGTCTTTGTGAAATACGCTCTTGTCAATACTTAATGTGTGTTGTCTTTTAAACCTCAGCCTAGAGGCCACTTACTTTTCAAATTAATTCTATCCCTAATTGAACTTTGAGAAGAGGTTGTGTAACCTGAAGTTTCACAGTTATGTTTAAATCCTAAATTGTCTTTAGATTATAGCTTCCAATGAAGCTGTATGTAAATTCTCAGCCTGGTGTGTGCAAGCTTAAAGACAGCTAATATGTGATGTGTCTTTTATTAACACAAATGACTCAGTCCTTCAAACGCTATAAACCAAGAATATTACAATCAGATTAAGTTGATAATTGAGAGACTAAAGGAACTATACTCACTTAAGAATAGAGAAACTACATGAAATTGAGCTAGGAGTGGCATTGCAAGATCACTACTGCTTAAACATCAGCAATATGGTGACACACAAGTGGAGAGAATTAAATCAAGTTCAGAAAGATGAACAAAGCCAGACTAGAGATAAAGCCTACAGAAAACTAACTAAAGCCACAGAAGAAAAGCAAAACAAGAACTTCCTTGTCTGTCCTACAAAGCCAATCACACCCAGATCATCACCCAGATGACCCAGCTTAATTATTTCTAAGAACAAGTATCCTTTGTCCATTATTGGGGGGCTTAAGATTGAAATAGCATGAAGTTGCACATGTATTAAGCTAGAATTAACCACAAAGAATAGTATAAAGAAACTTGGTCGAACAGAGAGCATTATGCTTTATGGTTAGCTGGTTCAAAATTTGTTTCAGTGAGATAATCCTGTTCACTTTTCAAATGGAACAACACAGGGGTTCAGCTAGTCAAAGAAAATCAGATTGGAACAGAAACTATTGTGAGATGCTTTTTTTTATACATAAATATTGTGTTTCAGGGTGTTTGGTTTAACTCAAAAACCCACATAAACTGTCTTCTGAAGCAGAGCCTAATATTCCATAGTAGAGGAAAAAATCAAACTCAGATCTTCAGATATCTTAGTGGATTATCTATAATACCTCTTCTCTCAGTGCAGAGAGCCCACAGTTTGCAACACTGGTGTGGGATAGTCCTCTAGGTAGGTGAAAGTCCTTACACCACCCTCAGAGTGGGATGTAAGTAGTTGTTTCAGGACTCACAAGACTTGCAAAAGAATTCTGAAAAGTGAATAAACTATAGGCAGGTCAACCTTGAAAGGATTGCTTGGCTCCAGCAGGAGTGCAAATAAGAGTTTCATTTCCCTCTTGACCTCCCCCTAGGTTAGAAGACAGCAAGGGCACTTCTCCTGAGAGGCCAAATACTGGCCAAACCTTCTTTTGGTCCACTTCTGGGTGGGCAGAGGACTTCATTGTTGCTTGGGCTTGGATTGAAGATTTGGGCTACAAGGTAAGACCTAGAATCTGAAAGGCAAAACCAGGAATGGAAATCATGACAGGTGATTTCCCTACCAGTGAGTGAGTTCTGCAAAGATATAAAGAAGTCAGTAGAGGCCCATCAGGTATATGAAGTCTTTGTTTCTAATGCAGCCAACTATAACCAGTTATCTTGTTAAAAGACACTTAAATACCTGCTAGGAACTCTGGGAGATGTCAGTTAGGCTGCTCAGGGCTTAAATATATTTCTTGCAGCTCTCCGCTCTTCTTGGTTGATGCTTCAGACCAAGACAGCTATTAAGCATGCTACCTCCCTCATGTGCAGGCATCCATACGTGCATGTCAAGATGCATGTAACTTATTAATAATCTTCCTCCTAGGCACCACTACAGATATCTCTAGAAGAAATTCTGATTAAAATGAGACTTAATGTTGACAAAGAAACAGAGTGGTTGTGTAGAAGAGTGGTCTGCTTCAGGACAAGGGGGCTGTGGCATTGCCTGGTGACTCTCTTGAAATGATGACTACCTCTGACACTACAAAGGAGCAGGTCATGCTCATGGTTGATGGTCATGTCTTTTGCACCCTAACATCTCTACATGGAGCTGTTACTAAAGAAATGCCAGAGGAATCAACTGGGTCAGCTTTGGCAGAAAGAAGTCAATGTGAACGTAGGGATTTTCTTTTTGCTTTTTCCAAGTAGTGCTAGATGTTGCAAATGACCAGCTGGAAAGAGCTGCCCAGAATGAGGACTTTTTGGAAGCTGTTGCTTCACATTATATTTCTCAGTAAAGCAATGTCTTTCTGTGGCACATGACAGCATTTGTCTTATATATCTATAAACATTTTAAACTCTTCTAATCTGCCATTAAGACTTCCTGTGCTCAAAGTGACCTGCCAGTAGACCTGTTTCTAACTGCCTCAAAACTGCAAAGGATAGGCATCCTCTTCTCAAAACCTCTTGAGCTCTGTGCTGTGGTTGTACACTGGGGTCAGTCTGTATGTCTGTATGGCCTCCAGCTTACACCTTGATAAAGACTTGAAGAAATCTCCAGTTTCACTTCAGTTGTCTCCTTGTCATGGGAAGGAGCTGAATGGGAGGTCAGAGGGTGTCAGCATGGTAAAATGTCCTAGCAAAGGACTTTCAAAATTTCTTACAAGAAATGCCTTTGATTCAAAGCAAACCTATCTGTCTTTCTCAAATGTTTGTGCATGCCAGGGAACAGTAATCCTGTCCTTGTTTCAGCAAGATGGACTTAATGACCATCTCTAAGTCCTTTTCAGTCCCATTTTATGTCTATGGTTAAATGTCACGTGTTTTTCTGTACTTGTAGTTTCATAAATTGGTTTTCTATCTCCTCAGGATGTTTTCTATCTAAATATTGTTTTCACTTCTATTATCAAGATGAGCTGACATGCCAGATTAAAAAAAACAGTCACAGCTGGCCAGTGCTGCATATCTGTAGAAAAGTCATAGAATTAATTTCTAAACTAAAAGGTAAGAAATGCTAATTCAGTAATCCTTTTGGTTTTCCAAGAGTTACCAGGCATCCCATGATGTTAAAATACCACTTTCTTCCAGTCCTTAGTGCTGCTTTTGAAGATAGCTACAAAGAGGCACAGCTCTCTAAAGAGTTATTCTGCCAAGTATTCAGCACAAATTGACAGGATCTTAAGCCTGAATAGCCACTCTAGGGGAGAGAAGGCTCACTGGGAATAGAATTGCTTTTGGGCAACAAAATTCAGAATTTTATTTTGGAGAAGGATTTGCAAATTGGTACATAACTGCAAGTGTATCCATTTGGTTCCCAGCTCATTTCTTGACATGGGGAAAACACTGCAGGGAGGGCTCTGAAGCGGCGTGGATAATAATCCTCTTGCCCTCGCTGTCTGATTGACTCCCCTTCCTTTCTGACAGATGAATGAAGAGCATCCTTGTACATCAGTGAGAAGTCTATAGCTGGGTAAAAGTGAGCTGAGTGAGAAGTTAATGTACAAACTGTGGAATAATCACATTACCATTATTAGTGCATTTTTTCTTCTCCACTAATGGAGTCAGAGCTGTATAACACCTATAAGATTCTTTCCTTTATCCACGCACTGGATAGTTGTGTTTCCGTAACTTTAGAAGTGCCTATAACCTGAATTGAGAGAAGAAAGAAAAAGTCCTCAGTCCTGGATCTCCTGATGTATCCCATCAGTGTGGGGTGCTGCCCAGCAGTTGTTTCTTACACTTGTTCAGCTCATAGGAAAATTACTGCACAAGTTTTTTGGTTTTTTTTTTTCTTTTGCATGCTGGTGGTATTTGGGGCTTTTGCAATGCCTCATCTTGACATTGCACAAGAAGGTCATCTACTGTTGTGCTGGGTTTGCATGGCAAGGTTTGGTAGTGGGGGGGTTACAGGGGTGGCTTCTGTGAGAAGCTGCTAGAAGCTCCCCTGTGTCTGATAGAGCCAATGCCAGCCGGCTCCAAGATGGACCTGCCGCTGGCCAAGGCCAAGCCAATCAGCGCCTCTGTGATATTTCAGAAGGAAAAAAAAAATAGTTAGGGAGAGCTTTTGCAGCTGGCGAGAGGAGTGAGAAGATGTAAGAAACTCTGCAGACACCATGGTCAGTGCAGAAGGAGGGGGAGGAGGTGCTCCAGGCGCCGGAGCAGAGACCCCCCTGCAGCCCGTGGTGAAGACCATGGTGAAGCAGGCTGTCCCCCTGCAGCCCATGGAGGAAGGATGAGGGGGGTGTAGCGATTCCACCTGCAGCCCGTGGAGGACCCCATGCCGGAGCAGGTGGAGACACCTGAAGGAGGCTGTGGCCCCGTGGGAAGCCCGTGCTGGAACAAGCTCCTGGCAGGACCTGTGGACCTGTGGAGAGAGGAGCCCACGCCAGGGCAGGTTAGCTGGCAGGACTTGTGACCCCGTGGGGGACCCACGCTGGAGCAGTCTGGTCCTGAAGGTCTGAACCCCGTGGGAGAGACCCATGCTGGGGCAGTTCGTGAAGGACTGTCTCCCGTGGGAGGGACCCCATGCTGGAGCAGGGGAACGATGAGAGGAGTCCTCCCCCTGAGGATGAGAAGCGGCAGAAACACCGTGTGATGAACTGACCGTAACCCCATTCCCCATCCCCCTGTGCTGCTGAGGCGGGGCAGAGGTTGAAGCCCGGGTTGAAGTTGAGCCTGGAAAGATGGGAGGGGTGGGGGGAGGTGTTTTAAGATGTGGTTTTATTTCTCATTCCTCTACTCTGTTTTGCTTGTTAACAAATTAGATGAATTCCCTCTCTAAGTTTGGTCTGTTTTGCTCGTGATGATAATTAGTGAGTGATCTCTCCCTGTCCTTATCTCGACCCACAAGCTTTTTGTTATACTTTTTCTCCCCTGTCTAGTGAACAAGGGGAGTGACAGAGCAGCTTGGTGGGCACCTGGCCCCCAGCCAGGGTCAACCCACCACACCTGTAAAATGAATATTAGCATTTCTGAATTATTATAATCTGTACAGACATAAGGACTAGTTAATGTCTAGCTAACCCATGAAATAGCACTGTGCTTCTGGCCAAACCGCAGCTCCTTTGAAACATAACTCAGCAGGAATATATGGCAGCTGCTTGACGTGTATCAAGTAGTATATGGTAAGTCCTGGGTCTGATTTTCAACGGATTTTTTAGAGGGATGATTAATGGAAAAAGCTCTTGATCTGTGTTATTTTTATTAATGCCTTTGACTGCAACATTAATGTAATGTTAATATTGTTTAGGAGCCTTAGGAAGTGATTCATCTGAATATAGCTGCATCTTTTGCAGGAGTTTCCAGTTGATGCACTTGATGATATGTCTGGAATCTCTCCACTCCCTCTGTACAGCGAATGGCAGATCTCTCAAGGTTTGAAGGACAAATAATTTTGCTCCACACCCTTTTCTGTAACCTGGCAAATATAGTGCATCCATTGTGCTTGCTAAGGGACCCAGGCTAACAATAGTGCATTTGTTAACTGGGTTTCTACAGTTCTGGGTTTTTTTCCAGAAATGCTCAAACGAAGGGTAAACCTTTTGTGCCATGTTACCTGTGAATGAATTTTTTTGATTTCTAAGTTAAAAGCCAAATTGGACTTCTTTGTCTAGCAAAATCTTGCTGCCTTGGAGACACTTTCATCCAGGGAACAACTGTCAGCTTCCCTGATCTGAGTTCCCTGTACAATGAGTAAGTCTAAGCTCCCTGCTAGGTACCCACATATTGTAGTGAAATTCTGATATATTGGGAATTAGGGGGAGACACAGCGCTAGCATACCCAGCCATCCCTTCTTTACTGCAGCAAAATGATGAAGCTGGGAGAAGAAAACAGAAGAGCAGTCTAATGTTCCTTCACCATGTTCTAAAAGGGAGGCTCAAACCCTTAACAATACCTTAAATAATTGCTATAGATGTCATCTGGGATTCCCTTACCTTAGCCTGTGCTGTGCCTCAATGAGCCTGAAATGGCTATATACCTACCACTTATATAGCTTTCCAGGAGAGCACTGGAAACTTAAAATAGTGCTGCACCCTCTTGTGTGAATGTGTCCTTAAAGCTGAGCCAGTCAACACCGTCGGCTGGCACCACAGTGGTGCTCTGAACAAGATTGCACAAGCACAGAGGCCTCCAATGATTGCTGATATGCAGGCCTGAGGAGGAAGAAAGAATAAAAATTCTTGCACCAAAATATTTTCAGCTTTGAAAATCAGTTTTGTTGTGAACTAACAGACAGACTGAAGAAGGTGGCATGATACGTCTGCCTTCACAATGTAGATTTCTGACTGTGAGACTTGTGTGTGACTCTTTGGAAACAGTAAAAGCCAGGTAGTTTGAGTGTATTTCCCTCTTAAAAGAGACAGGCTTTTCATTCTTGTGCGAATACAGACTTTCCTTGCACTGCTTCTATGGTAGAACCAAGTGTAATCAAGTGAATGTTAGTTTCTGCATCACGATGCAAGGTAGTTTCAGGACTCTGAAATGTAGCAAACAAAACCCTGCATCGCACAGCTTATGTTTTAACTTCAGAGATGAAGAAAGGGACAGTAACTCAGCTTCTGCCTGGATCCCACATTGTCAGCTGTAAATCCCTGCACTTACGTATATCATCTTCAAAGAGCTTTAACTGGTGCCTTGCATTGTTTATGACAGCAGGAGACCTTCAGGTCAGAGAGCTGGTGCTCACTCACTAGCAGGCCACCCAGTCAGAGGAGGTCTGAGCACAGAGAGAGGCTAACTGAGCTGGAAGGTCAACTTGATTAGTGTCTCTCAGATGAGCAATGAGTGAGAATGACTGGAGGATTAGTCATTGCAGAATCCCTTGGTGAACGTGACTGTGTTAGTGGAGCTCAGACAGACTCCTCCTCAGCCTAGCCTCTCCACTGGGTACAGGGCAGTGGGTGAAGCTTCAGACGGCAATGCATTTTTGCCATCCTGGCAGTCTTATCTTCTGGGGTGCAAGCTCTCCGTTCGCCTAATGTGACTGACAAGCGCTCAAGCTGTGCTCTAAATTCGCATGCTGTGTCACGTAGCTGCTTCTAAGTTGTTTCCCCTTCAGCTCTGCGATGTAAGAGCACCCAGCTGCAACTTTGTCCGCACGCTGGCAAAATGAGGAGATGTGCCCAGGCTTGAGCAACCGATGGAGTAAATCCTGTCTTCTGGATATAGCTGGAGAAAGAGGCGACTTCCTAAATGTGACAGCCAATCTAATGTGATAGCAGACTCATCAAATAGGTGATATGCTTTCCCTTGAAGAAAGCACTAGGGTGTCAACCTTTATAGCAATTCAAAAACTGCCATGTTGTTTTTAATGACTCTTCCCTAATATGTAAATTCTGTCCTTATATCATGAAGCCAAGAAGAATCTTTTTACTGTGTATCAGTGTCAGCCAATGGTTCGGACAC
>NW_026561401.1:0-59429 GCF_028858705.1 Grus americana | reverse complement strand
TAGTGTAGCATATTAGCACAACTGCCTCGCATTAGAGTAGTTTCCAATTTTAGCTTAGCCTTAACTGATCTTAAATCTTATCTTGTCTTCAGTGCAAAGATACTATATAAATAGGCACAGCTGAATGGCGCGAGGAAGGTTGAGTCGCAGTCCCCAGCGTGGCTGAGTCTCGTTACGATGGTTAAGAATTGTCATGAGAGTAAAACCTTGAGGCTCGAAAGGCAATATGTTTGTAGGCCTGGTAAAAAAGCATGCGTTGTCATTGACCTGACGTCGCGTTTACTGATGTCTCATTGTGCTGGAGAGGAAGGCCTCCGTATCCTGTTAGCCATCTCCTGAACGCTGTTCTGTTCCTTCCCCTCCCCCACTGCCAGTGATCCTTACGAGAAGATAAAAGGCTAGGTTGTAGGTTTGGTTTGGTTTGTGTGGTGGTTTTGGTTTTTTCTTTTCCTCCCCCCCCCCCCCCCCCCCCCCCATGGGATCCTAAAAGTGTGGTATCCAACTCCTATTTGAGCCTCAGTGGAAATTGGCTGTCTGATTTCCATTCCAGCATAATACATCATGAATATTAAAACTCCTAAAAAATGCAGCTGTGCGTGCCTTTCTGCAAGTTCTACAACTCCTACAAAAGAAAAGCAGAAATTCGCTGAGGACTAAACAAAATACCTTCTTCCTTAGGAGGTGTTTTGGAGTACAGGTATCATGAACAGGTGGGGGCAAGGGTTCGCCAACTTGGTATTGCCGTTGGTGACGCTGGTGCTGGGAGGTGATGCTGGCACTGGGAGCAGCATCCAGACGTGCAGAAGAGATGTTTGGGCAGCAGTTGCATACTGCTCTGCAGAACCAGTGCAACGCTTTGGGGAAAAACATGATTCCTTTTTGAGTAAAGATGCAGTGGTTACAAATACCCAACCGTTTGTTAAGGGCCTCTGTGCTCTTTTTGGGTGGTAATTCGCATTTGAGCCAAACATAGAAACCCAGCAGTTTCTGTAGAGCTGCCTGCGGAGTGAGATGCCACACAAGTAGCCCCAGCAAAATCTGGCCTTCATTGCTAAGAATGGAACCAGGAACAAATGTTAAATATTTAGTTTTCGACATGCATCTTCATCTATTAGTAAACAAAAATACAGCCATGGAAATTTGTATGTCTTCCGTATGAAATCTCTGCTTTTGTAACCGTTTTCCTCATACGGTAGAGCAAAGCTAACAAAAAAGGTACTTTCATGAAGGAAATGGTGTTTTTTCCTATTTAGCTTTCTGAAAGCAAACCCGAAATAAATAGTTGTGCAGCCAGAGTATGATTTGCAAACAGCATTAGAATAAAGATAATAAAGGAGAATGACATTTCACTATAAGAACTCAGTTTAGTTGCATCAATCTTAATGCAGTGTTACCTTTTCTGCATTTGTAAAAGTAAAGGAATAAAGTGATAGTGGCCTTAAAACCTAGATATTGCAATGTAGACAGCTGCCAGCAGAATCCAGTCTTCATTAAGAAAGCAACTTTTAGTATTGCAATAAATTATTTTTTAATTAAAGACTTTTCTGTATCTTTATCCTTCTTGGTCCCAAGAAATTGCTACGTTAGTGGTTCTGAAATGCAGGGCATATGAATAATGCAGCTTTACAAATAAGAAATGTGTGCAAGAAAAGTCATTACATTCCAGTATCAGTCTGTTACTGAATGTTGATTTAAGCAAGTGGATGCTGTTCCATCCATTTGTTTTGAATTCCTGTAGTTTTAGTTTGTAAACTTTTTGGAGCAGAGACATCTTATTTTGAGCTTGTGCAGGGAGCAGGATTTTGGCTTGGATTTGTCAGTACTGCTAGGGAAAAAAACCACCATCAAAAATACGTTTTTTAATGGAGAGGAAAAATCACCAAAAGTGTGAGAAATAATGCAAATTAGAAGCAGAATTTGAACATACCGTATTTCAAATCCTGTTTGGGCTTTGGTCCATCCAGCTCAAATGGTAGGTGGAAACAGCAGTGAAAAATAGCTAAGAAAAAATTTTATGAACTTTCTCTAAGCACATTATAAAGATACAAATAGAATGAATATAGTAAAGTAAGACAGCATGATTTTAGAGTGTATTGAAAGTAAGAAGTAATCAAATGGGATTACTCAATGGCTGGTATTAAACAACCGTTAATATCATTCTTAACCACCTACCAGTATGATTTGATCAAGAGTTTGGTTGGTTTTTTTACTGTCTGTGCTCATTTGATTTAATTAAAGTTGTAGTATAATATCAAAATACCTGTAACTTAGGTAGGGGATTGGTTTTTTTAATTGGAAAAAAGATAAAGAAAATCCTATTGATTTGCTAAAGTAAATTTGGATGTTATTTTCAATCAATAACTTTTAAAGAAACTTTAGATCTATTCTTGTGGAATCTAAAAGTTCAGTAAATATATACTGTTGCTTGTGTTTTAGGGCTGAGTTTTCCTTCCCTGAGACTTCCTTGTAGAAGAAAAATAGTTAACAGAGGATGACATATCTCTTCTGTGCATTTCTGCAGCAGGAACAGAATTCCTGCCTTACCCTATTGCAGTCTTTCCACTGCTTTCAAAGGGATTTGGATCAGACCCATAAATCTCTGCTCACTTCTGTAGGCTATTTGAAAGCTTTGCTATAGAATCAGATTTCTTCCATCCTATTGAATTCGTAGGATTCACAGTATTTGACTGAAGAAAATGTTCCGGCAAACTAGTTCACCTGGGGGGTCATTATCTGCTTCTCATTAGAGAGGGCAGGGGAGGAAGAGTCGTGAGCATCAGCGGTGGTACCCAGAGCGAAGCTGCTTACACCTTTTCTGTGACTGTGGAAGGCGGTGTCCCTGCCCCAAACCAGGAGCCCATGTGCCTGTAAAAGGCAGGAATGTTTCTCTCCATCACTGCCACATCCTTGAAATTTTGTCTCTGCCAGAGCTCCCAGCTCCATATTAGGTATGGCTAAGCTCGTCGGGTCGAAGGGCAGCATTAGCAAACATGTTAGTACTGAGGTCCATTTTCCAACTTTCGGAAGTTCTTTCCTTATCAGTGCCTCGGTTTTCCTTCATGTATTCCCTCGGTAATAGAGAAGTTGTGGTCTGAAAGTGAAGGAATCTGCCCCTATTCGTACCAGGTTGTTTTTAATTTCTCTTTTTGCTAATGTATCCTTTGTCAAAGCAAGTGAGATAAATTTGCCATTGTGCACGTGGTTTTAAAATGGTTCAATGAAATTCTTTCTCAATTCTAAAAATATATTGCTGGCTTTTTACGTAGTATACCGTCTTTAACCGTGATTCTTATCCGGGCCTCAAAGCACGTAGAGCTGGATTTTCAAAATCAAAGGTGCCTGACTATGGCATTCCTCATGCTGGCCAGTACCTGATCACAAGCAATACCTTCTGCAACAGGTGTATCAGATACAGCTGCCCAGAGATACCACGGAGGTCTGAGGTGTATGTGTTCAGGATTTAAGAAATGCCTTAGTGCGTGGCCCAGTTGTCAGCATCTGGCTTTAATTCTCCTGTAGGAACTGTTCTGCTGTCCTAATAAAGGGGAATTAAAGTGAGAATGGAGCTAGTATTTAAAAACTGACTTTAGGTTGGCTGCTGAGTGGAAGAAATACCCATGTGTTTGAAATAAAATTTAGGGGAAACATTATCAAAGGTTTTTAAGATGACTGTACATCTTCCTCTAGCCCCATCATACAATAATTAGGAAAGATTCTGTGTGGAGTGAATGGGGGTTACTCCATGAGAATCGGGGTGGTGGTGGAGGGGTACTTTTGTCTCCTATAACGCGTCCCCTCTTATCACCTTCAATTATTCTTTTTGTAGCTATACAACAGTGGGAAAGGATTTTCCTTACATTAAAGCAGGGCTCGCTCTTTAACTCTTCACTCCCACTGATACTTCATCCTGTGAGGTTTTATTTCTAGCTATCAGTGGCGATGTCGAGCAGCTCTTTGAGAGCATTTTGTGAGGGCTGCCTTAATACACAGGTTGATGTTGTTCCAAAATGTTGTGGACACATGTGGTTTTGCTTATATATCACATAAGTGAAGTTATAACAAGGTTTGACCGTGGATAAATGAAGACTTCTGTGGTCTCTTGTAATTTGTGAATTTGTCTAATCGGTATTGCAAACATCTTGCTCGTGATGGGTCTACAGCGCAGTTTAGTGAAATATTAATAGCCCTAAGAAAAGAAAAAAAAAATCAGAATTTCTTCTTCCAAATATCAAACAATTTGTGTCTGTCCTGAGTTAGGGTATTTTTTTCTAATTTGTTTTGTGTGTTCACCCGTGAGACTACACAGGAACTCTGGTCCTATAGCCTCATAGTAAAAGTAGTTTTATTGGAAAGGAACATTAAGGTCTTCCTCTATGTAGTCAGTTTGGGGGAAAGTTTTGAGGTAGTGTGTGGATGGTAAGTGTGCAAATCACACTTTTTTGCAGGATTATAAAAGCTGAAAGAGAAGTTAATTCAGTATGGCGTGTTGCTTTTTAATTTGTGACTCTTGAAGCATTGGTCTGTAACATCAGACAGCACAAAATCAGCATTCTTAAACTTATTCTACTGCAAATCTAAACAATTTCAGAATTGACATAGAAAATGTACATATAGTGACTCACTGGAAGGGGTAGGAGCCTTTGTCCTCCAAATTTGAATTTATTTTTTGCAGTTGTGGATAATACATACACTGGAGAGACCTAAAGTCTTTTTCTCTTTTTTTTTTTTCCTTTAACACCTTTTGATTGAGAATGTGAAGTGCCACAATACCTGTTACCTTCATATAATTGTTCCTTTTACACATCTAGCAAATGCATCCCATCAGATTCGATTTTTCATTTACATATTGTGTCCTCTCTTGTGAAATTCCTTTGAGTTTAGGTATGTTACTGGGACTGCGACGGGGTAAAGGGGAGGAGAATGAAGCCCAAAGTCATAGGGCTCCATTCAGATAGGTCCGACTTGAAATCTCTTTGCTGGTGGTGATTTCTGTCTTTCCTAGGAAACTGTTTTCTTCTTTGAGCTGCTATTCTTCTTATTAAAGTCCCTTGATGACGAATATACTGCATGCTGAATTGAAGCTCAAGTTTCCCTTGGCGATGTTTTCCTTCCTGGCTGGTCCGTTACCAAAGACTTAAGCAAAGTTGCGTGTCTCGCGGCATCGAGTGGTGTCTGGATGTGAGCTGTCAGCATGTGAATAACGATGCTGTTCAGTGCCACACAAATAATCAGCAACTGACTTTGTCCCCCACATCCAGCCCCGCCAGAAGTTCTCCTCGCCCTCCTCAGGCCTCTGCCAGGAGGATGAGCGCTTTCTAACCCTTACTGAGTCTGAGCGTGTCACACCCCAAAGCACATGGGGTTGGAGGTAGGTGAGAGCTTTGCTTTGCTTCATCTTGGGCGTCAGGCTAATTGCAAAGGGGTTACTAAAATGCTGTGCCAGGTGGGATTTGCTAGGTCCTCGCCACATGTGAGCCTGAGAGTTTGGCATGAAATTCTGCAGTAATACGGGGATGTCCTTAAATAGCACTGCAGAGCCTTATAAATTAAGGATTTGTTTAGTCTTTCATTGTTCTAAGGAATCTGCAATTATAGCATTGGTTTGTGCATGAATGTATATTATTAAACCATTTTTTAAAAATGCATAATGCTTGGAGAGCGGTGTTTTGCAAAGTTGAAACTTGGCATTATAAATTCATTCTTTAGCGTTTGAGTGAAACATGAGGAAAGAGCGCAAGTCTGTTGGAAGTTAACTCCTCGTGGTCCTTCTTTCAGCTGAGTAACGGGGTGCCTTCCTGCCCTTCTGTGATAACTTAAAGTATTTTCTTGCTTTTAAAGATTTTGTTGAAATCCTCTGGACACCCCTTCCAACCAATCAGTCCATCCCCAAGTCCCTGCACAGCATCAAGTAGAAATTCCTAACAGATCCCCTTTTATGCTGAAGTTTGCAGGCACCTCATAAATGCTAAGCCTGAGCCAACATGAAGTCCTCTGTCTCTTGGGATTAATGAGCACTCTTCAAGGGGGGGGGGAATGAAAAAGAAAAGAAAAGCCCAGACTACTCATTTTTCAAGCTCGCCTCATACACCTTTGCCTTTTCAACATTTCTTATTATAAGCAAACTTTTAATTTAAAATCAAAGTAAATTTTCTAGTTAGTCACATTGTTTTTTAGAAAAATATCCTAATCTTAGTGGAAAGGAGTCTGATCCCTTAAAATGATGATATGTAAAGAACACATTGGGGTCTTTGATTTTTGCTTTGAATTTTTGAGACATCTAGGTACATTTGGTTTCTCTTCCCAGGCTTTTATGTACAACGTGAGGGCTGGAAGTATGCTTTAGGAAGTGAAAGTTGACATTCTTAGATGGTCATTTGTTTGGAGGAGCTAGGGTTTTAAATAAAACATCAAATATGAGAAAATCAGAAGAATTGTCAATGTTGTCATTACCTGAATACGGTTCAGATCGGCAGTGTTGAAAAGTTGTCATCTGATGGTTACAAGATGGCCTGTGACACAGAGCAGTTTTCTCAGAGACAGGTGTGTATTAGGTTGATGTAACAAAATTGCTACCTGCAGAAAGATAGGCAGAGCTGTACTTTCATTCCTCATATTAACTTCACCTGCAATGAGGCTAGGAGACCATGGTAATTGTGAGGGTAGGAAATACTGAGCTATTACTCTGGGGAGAAAAGAGCCTGCATGTGCTGAGAACAAACCAAGCTAATACTTGCCCTGGATTTTAGCATTGTTATAAACTAAAAACATGTACAAGTGTGGTTTTGCTAGAGTCTCCTTCGGAGGCTTCATTCCCCTTTCGGACCGTTACATCAGTTCCATGAGAAAACGTAAGTCCAGGTTTTGGGTTTTTTTTAATTTATTTTTTGTTTGTGTGTGCACATTGGTTGGAAAAAAGAAACTTGACCTGCCAGTGTGAGTCAGAAGAAGTTTCGGTGTGTGCTTAGGCAGAAGGATGTCTAGCACTTGGCTGAGGCTGACTCGACAGAAGAGCTTTTAATTCCTGTGCAAGTACACGGAGACCTGGCACCCGCTTCCAAGGGCAGCTGGGGTCGGCGTTACCACACACACGATCACAGATTGTTCCTCTCGCGTAGCACAGGAATATTTGCAATCTGTTCAAAACTTACCGATTTCCGCTTGTAATTGGACAATGCACTCAGGCATGTGCACGCTCCTAAACCCCGTTCCTGTTGTAGGTGAGTGCCTCATAAAAGCGTAGGGAGTACAACTAAGCCCCATTGGAAGCGGCACACGGGGTGGGTGAAGCATCTCAAATCCCGCAGTCAGCCTGGAAGGATCCTGAATTTGAATTCAAAGCGCAGGAGATTTGGCCCAGAGCTTCAATCAAAGAACTGTTCTCTTTGTCTCTTGCAGTCTTTCGTTTTCAAAGATGTTCCTGTTTAAATGTATCTTGACCACGTACAGGTGACCTGTGAGGAGCAGGAAATAATCAGAAAGCGCCGAGATGTTCTGTTATGCTTTATTTCAAAGCCCTGACCTGTGCAGGATGCCTTCTGAATCTCTCTGACCGGCTCCTCTCATTTCTGAGCCCTCTATGGCAGATCTTTTGTCATGGGTTTCCGTAAGTGAGCATAGAGAGGCCGTTGGCAAACCTTATGCCCTTTTAATATCTGCTTGAATGCATCTAAAGCAAATCAGGGAAATAATATTTATGTAGCATGGTCATGAAATCATTAGCAAGCTGGCTGGCAAATTAGAATTTTTAAAAAAGGGAAATTTAATTAAGTAATGACATAGTTGTAGTGCAATTTCATATCTTCCTCCTAGACAAGCATTCATTATAAGCTTGAGTAAATATTAGATATTTATCACACAGGATGTTAAATATTTAAATTTTCCTGTAACAGATATATATTCCTACCTGGTAGGCTGCTGCTCAATATTGAATTAGAAGAACAAGTTTCTCTTGTTTTCTTGCTTGGGTGTGAACTTGTAATGTACAAGCATTTAATTCATTAAAAGTAAGATTTTGCTATTGTAATTTTGTAGTTAAGTGGCTACTACAGTCTTTAAGGCTTTTATTTCAAAGAATCTTGTGACAGCCTGGTCCTGAAAAGTCTGGTCAGTGGCAACCAGCACCTGCAGCTGGTACTAGAGAGTAAAGGCACGTAAAGTGTTCTGTTGGCTTTCATGGGACATCTCCCATATTGGGATTTGGCATAAAGGCTTTTCTGGAGCGGGATGTTAAATCAAGCATGCTGTGAGCTCTCTTTGGCCAAACCAGCCATGGTCTTTCTCACGAGTATCTGTACATCCCAGCTACCACAGCATTACGTGGCAAGCTTATGCAGTGAGTACTTGGGTGACACACGCAGGTCCAGCTCCAGGCTGGGAGTAAATTTTGCTTGGGTAAATTTTCTAAGGCTCCAGATGTGTCGTCTCTCCCTCTGTTTATGTTACATTATCCCTTCCATCATTTTCTAATCTCTAGGAAAGAAGCTTCAGGTGGTTCCTACAGTTCTTACTCATGAAGGAGTTGGTCCAGGGAAACTGGAGTTAACACATTGCTCCTTGATTAGCAGCAGATCTTCGTAAAAACTGAGATCTAGAGTCTTGTGACTACAAGTGTGCTTGGGACAGCAAAAGACTGTGGAGGCAGAAGGAAATTTATTATTCTACCTTGTGTCTTGCTCGTAACTGTGCCACCAGCTGGAAGGGAGTTTGAGACATGCAGCATAAGAAACGGCTTATACTGAAACTAGACTGGCAAAGTAGAATCAATTGTGTTGCATGCGATGTCTTCAGCAAGGGTATTCTCATGTTGTGTCCCTGTTATCTTTTTTATTATTATTTCAGAAGACATACACCATCTATTTGTAATTTTGAATGCATTAGGAAGCAGTCAAAACAGTGACAGCTAGGTCAGAAAAACAGATGCGTTCCTCCATCATAATTGCATATGATAATCCTCTCCATTGTTGTTATTTTAAAGGAAATTATACTGATTTTAAATTAGTCTTTGATTTGTCTTCGGTGTGAGAGCCACAGCTGAGTTATCTTTGCCTTAGAATTGACAAAACTGCACTGTTTGTCATTCAGTCATTTAGTATCAGCCAAGCAAATGCAATGCTCTTCTGCGGCATAACTGTATAAATCAAAACCTAATATTTGCTACCACCTTTTAAAAAAGTTGCTGACATATTAGAGAGATGCTAAATGAGCCTTATTGATGTTTCATTCTAATTAAATACAAGGTAAATGCTCAGTAATTGCACCTTTCATTAAAATGTGAATGTGTGATTTGCAAGCTTCCCGGCGCTGCCCTTTAAAAATCATCTGAAAATATTTTGGTCTGGTGGCATTAAGTCACTATAGCTTAACAATGTATTGGTAACTTAATAAGCTGCTGGCATTTGTTTTGGAGAAATTGTCCTTCGCACGCAAAGCTGTCAGGCTGCTTGACTATGTAATTCTTCATGTGAAATAATACGATAAGGTTCCTGGTATCGGATTGAACGCTTTACCGCGACCAGCGCTTGGGATCTCTCTGTGTGGATTGGCATTGCTTCACAGCAGAAACATCGTTTGACGACAAACACCCCAATTTCTTTACATCCATCTATCTCATTTACAAGGTAGCCTGCCTACTTTTGGCTGTGCCCTGAGGTCTGAGTAGTTGCATGTCGGGAAATGGAACAGGTGCCCCAGTTATTTTTGGTGGTGTTGAAATGGATAAATGTTGAACTTGCGCTGTCAGTGCTGCAGGTGTGTTTATGCCTCTACGAAAGCCCGACATGTGCCGTTTTGTGAGAGGAGAAGATAGGGAAAATTTACATTCTTGCCTGCTTTAAATTAGAACCCGTATTAACGATTTAGACTATTGTGTTATGAGAGCATCGATTTCATCTGTTCCAATGATTCCTTTTAATGAAATTGTTCAAGGCTCAGTTCACCACAGAGGAGAGGCTGTTCTCTGCATTATTGGAGCCAAGTTAAGGTCACAGATCTTGGCTCTTCCATCATGAGAATCATTCAATAGAAAACATGGATGGGCCAGAGAACAATTTTCAGCTAATTCCATGATTGCTTTGAAAGCAGTGGTGAAAAGCACAGGAGTTAATGAGTCTCTCCATTACTTACCCATTCTACCTAACTCAGCAAGCCAAATAAAAAAAAAAACCAAAACCAAAAAACAACCCTGACTTTTAACTGAAACTATTTTTTAAACTGTCCCCAAAATAGACCTGTTTCAGCTGAGGAGGAAGGCTTGCCTCTCGTGAGAGGAAAGATCAAATGGCTGAAAGACTGACTCTCCTGCTTTCTGTTCTCCTGTTTGTCAGTGGCCTTGAGGAAGTCACTTTATTTCTGTCTTCTCATTTGAAAAGATAATATTTTTCTACTTTGTGAGGATTCTGACTTCGCAGTGTTTGAGCTGCCTGAGAAAACACAAATGCAATTAACTATGAAGTATTCCTGTTGGCCAGCACAATTAAAATAGTCTTTCCTGTTCCTTAATGTACTTGTTATATGGTTAAAAAAAACCAAACAAAACACCACCACCGAAACACACCAGATAACCAAGCAACCAAAAAAAAGTCGGTCCAGATCTTCTGTGTCTTCATATGATGTGTCTGGCATACAGTTCTTCAAGAAAAAAGCCAGGCAATCAGGGAAGAGCTACACAAGTACATGAGTTATAATGAAAACCAGTAACTAAAATGTAATGGAAACAATTTTAATCCTGTTGTGCATATGTGTGTATTAAATTGGAAATGTGCTGCTATACACAACATAATAATTACATATGTAACATGTTTTGCTATATGTATGGATATAAATATGTAATGTAATATAGTCAGTATCTATAACTACTATAAAAAAGCATGCAGGCATGTGTGTGCTTGTGTACTAGTATACAGATTAAAATTTAGTAGATAGAAAAATAATTGGATAGGTACAATAATGTATTTACAGTTCAGGATGCCCTTGGGTAACACTTCCCACTTCAAAGGTGTTTTCCTAGGTTACTGCCCGGTAAGTATCTTTATGGTGGCAGACTCAGAAAGCCTGTCTTCTAGGGCATCCTTTGTGCATTCCCTAGATAGCATTGATAGAAAGCTAATTTCCTTGTTTTCATGTAAACAAGGAAAGCTGCAATTCAGAGTGTTTTTGTCTGGCACAGAAGAGACAAATGATAGTAATAATACCTAGCTCTTATAGCACACCTCAAACCATTTGGTCAAACTATGAATCAGGCGCTATCAGGGAACACCAATTCCTTATGTGTTATCATGGTGTGAGTCCTGAATGCTCCCCAGGTTTTGAAGGACTGTTGCATTGTGTCCAAGGATGAAAACAGTCACTCAAAATTTAGGGCTTGCATAAGGTGGAAGAGACAAGAAAATAACCCAGGATTATATGCTTTGAGAAACATGCTTTCAGCTGATGCAATTCATTTCCGAACATACCTGAGTTGTGGTCTCACTTTATTATGCTATGGACGTGGGTGGAATTTGAAGATCCCTTTCTGCATAGCAGAGCTGGGCTGTAATCCTGACTCGCATCTCCAGTCACAGCCCTGGCAGGAACATGGGCAGCGGTAGCTGTTCTGGCTTGGTGGTCATAGCTGGGACAGGAGAACTCAGGTGGGCTCATCTCACGGTCCTGTCTTCCCTTCTCCAGTGTTTCTGCAGCAGCTTACTGCTTTCTTAAGATTTGTCTGTCTCTTGATCTGTTCTGATGAGAAAAGGGTCACTACAAAAATTCCTCTGGGAAATATACCAAAATGTTGGGAAAGCACAGAAAAGAAATCTGCGTTTTTAAACTCTGGCTTGTGTTCAGCTCTGAAGATTTGAAGTGATCATCGTCCCCTTGCACGCACTTCACTTTCAGGAACGTGCGGTTTTAACAGTCGGTGGGAATGACTGGAGGGGAAAAAATACCAGGAAGGAGGGAGAGAACTCCTGGACCAGATTTTGTATCTCAACTGCACCATCACTGACGTGAATGCGATTTCTAGTCTCCTCGTTTGGTCTTTATAAGTGATGTGTGACTTCTGCTTAAGCTGCTCTGCATTTTTTCCCCTGATACTTCCAGACTCTGCGATGCAAAGAGGTCAGCTCTGCAAGGAGGAGCTGACGTGATGAGATGCAAGTCCTGAAAATCCTTTTTAGTGATAGCGGGCAGGAAAAACCCCTTTCATTAGGGTCAAGTGTAAGACTAGAGCCTATGTGGGCTCACGATTACCGAGTGTTCCCTAGAAATAACTCAAGGGCAGTGGTGGGGAAAATAAAGCTTTACCAATCTGGATTGCCATTCACCTCCCCTACCTTAAACTTGGCTTGTTGAAGTAGAGCAAAAAGACTGCTTAAACTTTGTGGATGATCATACATTGCCTGGCTATGTAGTCCTGTGTTTGAGTCAGCCTAAAACGTTAGTGAATGAGCCAGGCAAATATACAGAGTAATGTATTTTGCAGAATTTACAGGTAACAAAGTCTTCAGTTGTTGATGCATGACCATAAAGAGGAGCTGAATGCTATATGCTTGTTTTAATCAGACCTGCTGAACTGCAAGAAGTGACTTACTGTTATTTCGTTTTTGAAGAAAGTTAACCCTACATCATAATAGTTGTTTTCCTTATACCACAGTTTGTCAACCAAACTATGCACACATTAAAACATTCTCTAGATAACAATAGAAATAGACATAACAATAAAGGTCTGTGAGTGTCTGCATGTGCATTTCTGTATTAGATACATAAGGAACATATTGTTTAGGATTGCTGAAAATTAAGATAAATATGACCACAGGATCATGCTTACCCTCACTGTTGGTAATTGACTGTCTAATAGTGGTAATGAGACTTACGCTCATTTACACCCTGATTCTTGGAATTAACTGTTCCTGGCAGTACTAAACTCCCATAGTCCCCACTAATTTAGAGATCTAGAAGATGCTCAGTTTGGCTAACCTTGGTTCCAGGTGCTCTGTGAACTTAGTCCTTGTAGAGTATACTGTAAATAAGTTGACTCCGCATAACCTAGATATATACTTTAGTTTTATAAATTTGTGACTTGTATGGCATCAATTCTACAAGTTCTGTAATGCTAAATTATCTGAGGAGAAAAATAATTATAGGACAAAGAAAGTGTCCAGTGATATTGGAAATGGGAGGGGGAAAGAACAGTGGAGTTTAAGGAACAAGTCAAGTCTGCCTGATCATTGAGAAGTAATCTATCTCAGTAGAATTTTGCACTGTGGAAATACAGCAATAGTTGCTTTGTTAAAAGCTCATAACTGTAACTCATTCAATTAAGCTATTACGTATACACTTGCGTATGCACATGTGTGGATGTGATGGGAAGCACAAAATGCAGTAGTTTATAGCAGGAATCTGCACATGCGCAGGTTTAAGACAGGGCAACCACAGCTGGGCAGAAACCAATTTCTGATTTTTTCCGGTGAAGTAATTTTTTGGATCTGATTTCACAGGTCCTATTCTTAGTTAAAAGCTACTTCCAGGGGCTACTACATGGCCACTTGGGTTTTGTACATGTGGTTTTTTCATATTTGCATAAAGATTGTGGCATGCAGAGAGACTTGGAGAAAGATTTCTGAGGTGGAAATGCATTTCTAATGAAATTGGCTCTATTTTCATTTCTTTGCTTGGAAGTTTATCAACTTGCCCTCTGTATCCGGCGCTTCTCAAGTGGAAAGGGAAACACCTTTATATATAAAGTGTACAGATCTTTGTTATCTTACATTGCCTTGCTGAGACTCAAATTTTAACCAGAAATACATTTTTTAGAATTACTACAGCTCTGTAAAATAGTCAACTATTTAGTTTTTTCTTAGTAGGCAAATATTTAATTCTTCCTAAATACACAAAGAGGTAATGTATGGGGAATTGAATTGCATGAACATGACTTATATGATCATCAAAGACAAATTTTTTTTTGTTAAAATCCTGATTTATTGAAACTATCTTGCATTGAATAAACTGTTTAATGATGCATACATTTAATTCCCTTTTTCAATCTTGTATTTATTGGCTTTGCTGTGCTAGCCTGTGTTATGCTCTCAGCAATGCTGCTTGCTTATTGTGCTTTTTTGGTGTTCTTCCACCAGCTCTAAAATTCATATAGTTCATCCAAAATGGTAATTAGAAAAGAAAAGGCTGTGATCAGCATTACTTGAACATGAGATGTTAAAATTAGAAATGATACAAAAGTCTTCTGATTCATCATATCAGGTGGCTTTTTTTTCCCCTCTCCTGTTTATTGAGAGGGGAGAGAAGTCTACCCTCTTTATTTCAAGGCCCAGCCTGGCTGATTCCAGCATTTACACGTGAAGGACATTTCAAAGAAGGGACCAATTCTCACAGTTACTACAGGGGAAAAGAAGGGAATAGAGGCTAATGAAACTTTGCAGTAAAGGAAGGCAAAATGGAAATGGAAGGGATACGTAGGCTGTTGCTGTTCCATAAAAGAGAGTTGCAATGGAAATCCATGGTGGGTAAAGTGGTTTGATGACATAAAAAGCAAGAGTCATTTTCTTTGAGACAGATCGTCAGCTGAGTGAAATAGCTTTACCCAGACCTGCCTGATTTAAACCAGGACAGGACCTGTACTTTGAACTTGTATCTCTAATCTTCAGGGAAAAATTCTTTTCCATCGCTGAAAAAACCAAACCAGAAATCTAACTCTATTATGGGGAAAGTCAAAAGACTTTAATATTTTGCTGGCAAACATTTTAGCAATGTTTATAAACTATATATAGATTCTTGAGTCATATTTCTTAAATAATTGCTAGGCACAATTTCAGTCTACAAGAACTTATAAAAGGTAGTATGAAATTGGAGTAGGGATGAATTCCTTACAAATGAAGTTGCCAAAATGCAATGCTTAGACCATTTTACTGTATGCATTTAAATTAAAATTTTAGCTTAGAACCTTACCGTAAAGCACAACATAGCATCACTCATAAAATAAAGTTTGATAACAAGCTTTTAAGAATACATCTTATAAATCTGTTGGATTACACCAGTAATGTTTATGTAGAAAATATGTTCCAATACAGCCCAGACTTCTAGGAGACAGAGTTTGTCTGCATGTTACTTTGCATGGGTAATGCTTTGACTTCATTATTAGTTGTCTGATGATACTGATGTTCTCAAACTGCTGAATAGATTCAGTGCATTATAAAATGCCTTCCTGTGGGAAATTCAAAGAACTTAGATTCAGCCTTGATTATTGTTTTCACTGCTTACTCTATGAATGAAAATAGACATTGCAGATCTGTATAAAAGTTGTAGAAATCCCTAGAGTTTGACCTTATGCGTAATTGTTTTCTCCCTTTCAGTTGCCTGGTGCCATTCAGGTGCGAACTGATTTTACATACCAGCATTGTCAAGCATCAGACATTACTGTTAAATAAGTCATCAGAAATTTGGTGACAAAAATAAGCTGCCTCTTGTTTTACAAACCCCAAATGCTTGGTATTTTGGCAAGAGAACAGCTTTCTGTATGGCAGACTGTCCTTTCCTGTGCATGTTATTTTTATTTCTTAAGCACCTGTAACACCAAGCAAAATACTGTACAACAGCAACTGGAGGGTGCTTTTTAAGCTCAAATGAGATGGAGCTTCTTGTGTGGCTGCAAATGCCATGCTGGGGCAGGCCAGGGCAAATCCACACCTAGCTCCATCAGGAATACTAGCATGGTGTACTAGATTTTATTGATAGCCGATCAGCTGGAATTATCTGGAGGAATGCTCTGCCATTGCATAGTGAGACCACGAGAACAGTTAAGGCATTTGGGAAGCAGTATTTTTATACAATAATTTTCTTATGATCCAGAATAGAGCCTAGCCAATATGGCTCTAGCTGTATTTTATGTCTTCCTGTAGGATATATATATATACCTATCCATCTCATTTCCAAAAAGCTAATAATGAAAGAATATTCATGATGATTCTATTTTTTTTTTTCCTCTCCTTGCTTGCTGACGCCTACCCCACCCTCCCGATAAAAAGCTTCCAAGGGAGTATTTCAGTAAATAAAATGACAACACCCAACTCTAATATGATAGCCTTTCCTATAGTGAGCTGCCAATCATTCCAGTCTTATATTTGATGACCAAAAAAACTGATCTTGGTGTAAATGCTGAAGGCTGGCATATTGGTAAGAGCTAGTACTACAACCTGCACCTCATATGTGGACTGAGTAACTCCCGAGTCTCAGAGCGTCTCACCGAGTGGTTTGTTCTGGGCGGTACTGGTGAAGCACATCACTTGAGTAACATCAGCATTGGAACGGAGCGGTAACAATGACAGCATCAAATATAGGAGAGGGTGTCGTGTCTTTTCCTTTTGCTCTCTGTTAGTTGATCTTTCTGCTTCATTTTCTCAGCATCACCTGCAGCGCCCTTGTTTTGGGTGATGCAGGGTGTGATACACTGCTCTGTTTCTTGCCTACCGTCCTCTGGTTTGAGTATCACACGTGACCAATTCATGCTAAAAGGAGTTTGGCCCTGAAGATAGCTGCTCCTGCTCCTCTCGCGTCTCTGCTCTACTCTATTTAGTTCTCAGGCTGAAGGAGAGATGGGCTAACGCTGTACCAGAGACAGAGTGCGGTATATTCACCTCCGCGCTTCTGGCAGAAGATACTTGTTGCAGGGAAGGGCTTCAAAGGTTTCACGTTTCTAGGAGCTTAGTGTGTTGCTCCCAGCCACCTCTGCGTAAGGAAGCCGAAATGCCCTCCCGGGTTAGGCCAGGGGCCCCACGAGCTCAGTGCGGCACCTCTGATCTGATGGTGGCATGAGCGTGAGCCTGGCCTGCTCCTCAGGTATTCCGCCAGCATCCGCAGCTGTTAGATCTGGCACCAGAGAGGGGACGTCTCTGCCCATCGCTTTTTCGTGTCTGCTCACGGATTTGCTGTCCAATTGTTTCTGACCCCTTTTACAACCTGCTCGTGCCACCTGCCACCCCGGTCTCTGGAGCTCTCAGGAGCTTGCTACTCTAGCGTGGAGTTCTCTTTTATATGTTTTAAATTGATTATTTGCTAGTTTCAACTGTTGTCTGCTGTTTTGTAGCACGATGGGATTTGGGGAGTAGCAGTTCTGCATTTACCTTATCCACTCTCCACATGGTTTTTGTAAACCTCGCTCTTACTACTGCCCACCCCCCCCGCCAGCCATCCCCTCTCCAGATTCAACTGTCTCAGCCTAATTTTTAGCCTCTCATGATAAGGGGCAAGCTGCTTGCCCAAATGGTAGGCAAAAGTTCTGACTAAGGCTGTTTGGTTTGTTTTTTGGTGGGGGTTTTTTTTATTTTAACCTGGTTGTGTAAAATTTAGGCATCCCAAGCTCTGGTCCTAAGGGACTGGAATAAGTGGCCTGTTTCTCAAACTGCTAACACCCCAGTAGTTCCTGTGCAATGATTAGAAACTGCTGAATCTTCAGCAATTTTAAAAATTAGGCCAAGGATTTAGTTGCCTGAGGGTGGTATTTTCGAAAGAGTAGGGGTTAGGCCAACACAAAGTGCTTGTAAGCACCTTGCTTCAGTGGCACATTTAAGCCTGTGACTTTACAAAAGCTAATACTTTTCTTGAAAGGATAGTTATTTAGCCCTGTAGAGGGGCGGATAGGATTTATGGAAGCTGAAGTGGGAAAGAAAATGCGAGGTATGCATACTTTCAGGTGCTGTATTGTTCGAAATGTTAGCTTTAGAGAAATATTTCTGAGAAGACGTGGAGAGCGGCCAGTCTGGGAGTTTAATAACATGGTTTTGATCTGTAAATGTTATTATGCCATGGTTAAAAGGTAACTATATTTTTCTTGTCCAGTAATCACTACTGGCTTAACTGCAGTGTATTTCCTTTCAGGACTGTGTGGTTGGTTATAGCAGAAATGAGCTATTGACTGGAATCTTATCATTTATCTAGACTTCTTTTGGTTATTTGAAATGTGCCTGAGAGGTAATAGGTGGCGATTTGCATTCTTTTGTTCTGTGAATTTTACCTGACAGTCTTGTCTACAGGCTCTTTTGTAAGGTTTAAAGAAACGCCAGGGATGGGAGGAAAAAAGCTGAGCAAAATCCTGACCTTACTGGGACGTGTTTTTGCCGCATCAAAATTCTGCCAATTTAGAAAGGGTGTGCTGAAGCAAATGCAGAATCAGGAAGGAGCACAGCTCATCACAGAGGAAAAAGGAAAGGAATAAATTCTCACAGCAAGTTTTCTTTGGTTGTTTTGCTTTTCTGCTATACTTCCATTTAAACCAATGTTTCCTCTGTTACTTTTATGAGAATTCGAATGAAAGACATAAAAATTCCTGTCTTCCTAAGACAGGACTTCCAGGACAGGTTTTCTTTTTTTTTTTTTCCCCCCCTATGTGCATATGAAAATTCAGAGCATGTTCTTTAAATTATTTGAAGTGACCATCTGTATGAAGACCGGCCTATAATGGAAACTCCTAACATGTAGTTTAGCTATTTAAAAGGGTATTGGGTAAAAAAAATGTATGGCAACAGGATCTCATTAACAAAACAGATTTGATTTGAAGCCCTGATGCAGCTGTTGACAGCATAATTAAAATGATTAATTTGGAGTAGAACTTTGAACTAATTTGAAAAAATGGCTATGATCTTGACCATACATCTGACCAGTGTTAGGCAGGTACATAGAAATACTAAAAGGAAGAAAATCCTAAAGAAGTGTTTTCAGCTGAAGAAGGGAAGGCTTTGTCTCAGATTCATGGTTTTTTGGTAGTTTGTTGTTGGGTTTTTTTAGACATCAAATATTTCCTAACAAAAAATTAGGAAGATAAGAATAAAAAAAAGGAAACAAAACCTAACCTAAACATATGAACAAAAGCAATTACGTATGATTGCTTTCCTAAACCTTTAGGGATTTCTGCAAGTGCCATATTGTCACAAGGAATCATATTCAAAATCATAATTAAGGCACTAAATATTGTTTGCATTTAATTCCATCTATTTTCCTCATCTGAAATGCAACTAACTACATGTTGTTTGATGAATATATATGTGTTTTTACATATATATATATACACACACATATATAGAAATGTAAAAAAAAAAGAAAAAAAATCTGTTTCTCTTTCTCCCTGTCTGGATCACGGTGGGAATTTCAGTTAATGCCTGGGGCAAAGTGCCCTGCAAGGATGTTTGGAATTCCTTTGCTCCCCATAAAGGAGATCTTTGGAATCTGTAAGAAGGTTAGAAAATATGTGGTTGTTCTATAACAATTGGCTTAACTTCTATTAGTTTCTTTTATTTTCCTGTTATAATAATTAAATATATTTTTTATGCTTTAATTATATCCTAAAATAAGAGCTGGGCTGCATTTTCTATTTCTTAAACAGGCTGAAGTAGTTGACATTAACAGTGGGACAGATTATGGCACATGCTGTGTTCTCATGGCTGCTGCTATATATGTGCATTTAAGCTTATATGTCTAAGCTTTCCTTTTGATTGGAGGTTTTATATCTCAGCATTTAATTGCTGAAAACTTTAACATGGGTAATATTGATTGTTCACATGAACTGGGTTTTGCAGTTTATGTGGTATTAACTTAGTCGAGCGTTTATTTTTATATTGCTTCCCACCTTTGTGTAGGCAGAGTTTATAGGGCTGTAAGGTGCGGAGAGAAAATTAAAACTGGACAGAAGTTTAGGTAGAGAAAGTGTTCAATTCCATAGTCTCTTAATGTTTGTATATTAGAAGTGCATGTGTGTTTAGAGTAAATGTTTAATGCTAGAAGGATAGTTTGTTCAAAATTTGGAGCTTGAGGACTAGCTTGTCATTTTTATTTCTCTCCTTTTGGGCTTCTAGCTTCATAATTGCTTTTCTTTACTACTACTACTTATGGTAAAGATAAAACGCTTTATTGTAGAGGAACCAAACGTTTTGCTTTGTAAACACAAAACCGCGCATACACTCTTCCTGCAAAAGTATTCTTGACACCGGTGCTTGTCCCATCTGCACGGGTGTCAAGGCACGGCTGGTCCATATGCGTGTGTTGGGTTTGCGTGGCAAGGTTTTGGTAGCGGGGGGGCTACAGGGGTGGCTTCTGTGAGAAGCTGCTAGAAGCTCCCCCTGTGTCTGACAGAGCCAATGCCAGCCGGCTCCAAGACGGGCCCGCCGCTGGCCAAGGCCAAGCCAATCAGCGCCTCTGTGATAACATATTTAAGAAGTAGAAAAACACTTAGAGAGAGAGAGCTTTTGCAGCCGGAGAGAGAAGTGAGAAGATGTAAGAAACTCTGCAGACACCAAGGTCAGTGCAGATGGAGGGGGAGGAGGAGCTCCAGGCGCCGGAGCGGAGATCCCCCTGCAGCCCGTGGTGAAGGCCATGGTGAAGCAGGCTGTCCCCCTGCAGCCCATGGAGGAAGGATGAGGGGGTGTAGCGATTCCACCTGCAGCCCGTGGAGGACCCCATGCCGGAGCAGGTGGAGACACCTGAAGGAGGCTGCGGCCCGTGGGAAGCCCACGCTGGAGCAAGTTCCAGGCCGGACCGGTGGACCCGTGAAGAGGGGAGCCCACGCCAGGGCAGGTTTGCTGGCAGGACTTGTGACCCCGTGGGGGACCCCACGCTGGAGCAGTTTGCTCCTGAAGGTCTGCACCCCGTGAGAGGGACTCCATGCTGGAGCAGGGGAACGATGAGAGGAGTCCTCCCCCTGAGGATGAAGAAGCGGCAGAAACACCATGAGATGAACTGACCGTAACCCCCACTCCCCGTCCCCCTGTGCCGCTGAGGGGGGGGAAGGTTGAAGCCGGGAGTGAAGTTGAGCCCGGGAAGATGGGAGGGGTGGGGGAAGTGTTTTAAGAGTTGATTTTATTTTCTCATTCCTCTACTCTGTTTTGCCTAGTAATAAATTAGATGAATTCCCTCTCTAAGTTTGGTCTGTGTTGCTCGTGACAACAATTAGTGAGTGATCTCTCCCTGTCCTTATCTCGACCTGCAAGCATTTCGTTATGCCTTTTCTCCCCTGTCTAGTGAATGAGGGGAGTGAGAGAGCGGCTCTGGTGGGCACCTGGCCCCAGTCAGGCTCAACCCACCACAATGCGTAACATCCTTTTCTGTTAAAAGGCGCGTAGAAGTTGCCAAAGCGAGCGTGCGATGCTGTATTGCACGCTCCCGGTTTTCCTAGTCCTTCTGCCTGGGATTGAGGCCTGATGTACTGTGCATGCAAGCAGCTTTCTTTGCTAAACGTTCTGCGTCCTGTATCTATTGCATGGTACCGCCGTAGTGATGGTAACCCATGTATTTTCTGACAGGCTAAATACCTGCTTAAAGCATGTTAGTTTTTCTTTACACGTTAAACCCCAAAAGCAAAATCCCGCCAACAACAAAAAAACCCAACCCCAAACCACCCAGATTTCTTGAACAAATGACGTGCTTTTTTTTTTTAATCGTGGACTGACCTTTGGAGTTAAGCGCCTCTGTGGTGTATAAATAAGTGGTGACCGATTACTCTTGGGAAGAAGGAAGTTTGATGAATCACAGGAAATAGTAAATTATGTGGATTCCACATGATTCCCAAGGTTGAAACAACTTCTTTTTCTCTTCACCCCCTTGCACAGGGGCCCTAAAATGTCACCGGTTTGATGGGATGGTAGGCTCCAGTTACTTCTGGAGGGCACGGTGGGGGGAGTGAGGAAGGGAAAGCAGAAGATTTCACAGTTTTTATTGCACTTTGTAGGTTAAATTTCCTCTCTTTCTTTTCTCCCTGGAGAGTGGAGAAAAACAATTGTGGTGTGCTAAAATTGTTCAAAAGCATACCAGCTATTTGGGGACAGCAAGTGATGAAAGCGGGGCCTTTAAAGAAGAAAAAAAAAAAGTGTATGAGGCATGGCTGCAGTGCTGATAACGGATTAAGTTTTACTCCACAGGTCTCCCATGATTTGAAGTTTCAACATAACCATGAAGTGGTAGTAATATAAATAGTTAGGGTGGGGAAGGCTGCAAATACTAATAGCAGATAGGCTCCAGGATGTGAGAGCAAATGTGGAAACGGGGCCTTTCCTGGCCTACTCTGTCTCTGTCTCTTCGCTGCTATTCTCTCGGCTTCCTTGTCAATTAAACTAATTGGCGCTGAAGATATTTCCCTAAAGGAGATCTCATACTAGGGCATTTCAGGCAAAATCATTTGCAAGACTTTTAATCTAGTCAGGATATATTAATAGTATGCAGGGGTTTTTTATGCGTGAAGGGAATGCTCTGAAATTGCTACATTGTTCATGGTCCATATAGCTAGACAAAACACTCGGCACTTACTGTCTCCAGAAAATGAAAGTTAATTTATACAGCGTAGCAACATGCTTTGTTGTGGAGCCACATTAATATAATATAGTTTTGAGTCACAGGAATTTTTACTATTTGATTTGGTCTTTTCCATAACAAAAGTAACTTTTTAATGTAAAAGGAAGAATTTCCCTTCCATTTCCTTCCCCTCTTTTTTTTTTTTTTTTTTGGTTTGCTGTTTGTACGTTGTACATCAGGAGGTCTGCAACCTTTATTTTACTTGAATGTCTGATATCTGCATTGTGCCACTAAAGGTTTTCATTTTGCATTTGCCCTACAATAGAATTTATTTGTGGTGTATGGTGATAAAGTATGTTGGAAAGGGTGCGAGAATGGTGCTAAAAGTGGAGTATCTAGCTGGAATTTAGCACACCTTTGGGAGAGCTCATTTGAAAGAAACCAAACTTCTAAATTACAATCAATTAATTTTTTAGATGAACCTTTGAAGTCTGATTTAGTAACAGAATTTCATTGTTTGTGTATCCTCAAAGACATAAATGGCTATTTTCTAATAATAGCATTAGCTTACAAATATGACTGTGCTTGCCAGAGGTGAACTCTGCTCGGAAAGGCCTCTGTGCCTAAGAGAGTGCCTCGCTGTGATCAAAGACAGCTGTAGGATGAATACCACTTCTTAATTTTAAATGTTTCTTGCTGTTGGTGTGTATTCCTTAGTCCCAAGGATGTATGTGATGCTTTATAAAACAATGAGATGGAGTCCATATTCCGCAGAGCGTGCCGTGGCTGTGCTCGTGCAAACCTGTTGTGCGTTTGCTCTCGGGCTTATCCACGTGAAGGGCTCCAGTAAAGGCTTTTAGTTTTAGCGTTGACCATGTGGCTGGAAGCTGGATAAATGGGTTTCAGTCACTGCGTGAGCAGCGTTGTGAGAGCATTGCGGCTTTCCACCAGGTAAATGCCTGGGACAAATGTGGTTCTGTTCTCGGTTCAGGCATCTTTGGGGCACCTTCCACAGGTCTGCTGCAAGGCTTTCATACTGCCACACCTCTGGGATGAGGCAGAAAGGAGCTAATGTGGAGACTGGCATCTTGGTCTAAAATGTGAAAGATGCCACAACTTTAACTCACTGGCAGGACCGGGATTTCAGACTGTTTGAGCATGGCTCTCAGGGAAGACTGCAGTTCCCACCTGGGTGACTTCCCAAGAGCACTGGAGGGCTGACCTGACAACACAGCACTTTCCCCTCTAGATGAGGTACTTGGGGTAGGCGCCTCCAGGGTTGAGGCACACTGAAACTGCTCTGAAAAGCTGGTGGGTAATTACGGCAATCCTACATCGCTGTCGTTTTCTAGACTTCAACTGCAAGTTACCTGTGAGCAGTTGAAGTCTAGGAAACAACAGCGATGTAGGATTGCCGTAATTACCCACCGGCTTTTCAGAAGCTCATTCGTACTTGAGTGCTACCACCACTTTGGGACATCTACCCCAAGTCATGTAGAAGGTGGCCAAAAGGAGAGCTGGAGGACTGGGACAAGGAGTGAGGCGCATTACCTGCAGAGCTGGATGCATGCAGGGCTTTCAAATCTGTTAATGAGTTGAAAAATTGGCTGAAAAATTGATTTGCATTGAACCAAATATATCTAAAGCTTTCCGTCTTAATTAATGATTCTTTGTCCTTTAATGTAAGGGTGCTTAGGTCATAAACCCCACCTTTTCTGCTTGAGCATCCTGTGTGTTGCTCACTCTTGTGTTTAAGTTTTTAATACTTAAACAATGTCAACTTAAAGTGAACTGTTGAAAAGTTTACTGAAAAATGTGGAGGAAAAACCTTACTATTTTATACATTAAATATTTTCAGTTAACATAATAGCTGAAACTTTTTTCTTTCACTGAAACTGTTATCTGAGTTTGAACCATGGATAGTTTCTGTTTGTATTTCAAAATACAAAATACATTTTCCACTGTATTTAGTATTGATTTCCTCCCCTTTCCCCAACCTAGCTGCAAGTGTTATGTGCTTATTTTTATTTGGATTTGCAGGTACATGATTAGCTTTCTACAAACTGTGACTCAACTTAATCCAAGGTCAGTTCAGTTTTCAGGCTTGCTGGGGTGCTCAGCAGGCATTTGAACCAATTTTTGTGGTGACTGACCACTTGGAGAGAGTTGCAGGCAAAGCTGGGTGTGAAGTTACAGAATACTACTTCTTCCAAGCTTTTTCCACTCAAGTACCTACTAATTTCAATAACATTATATAAGCATTTCTGAGGTGTATAGTGAATTTTCAGTTGAGAGAGAGGAAGACTCTCCTCAGTGTAGTCGCTAACACCTTTTTTTTTTTTGGGGGGGGGGGGGGGTGTCACCTGGGGAGAGGATGATCACAATGCAGTTTCCAGGTGCTTTCCAAGTTGGCTGTGGGCCCCAGTTTCTGGGTTTCCCACACCCAAACCAACATGTTTTCCATCTCTTATATTGGTTCTGTTTTGTAGAATTAATATGAATTCATTCAAGAGGGACTGGCTGTCTGACTGCATGGATCAGGCGCTTACCATGGCACATGCAGCAGAACAACCTCTTTTTGAATCCTTCCATTCGTTTGAGGAGTCTGGAAAAGAGCTTTATTCCAGGGTGGAACGTCTGGTCAGTGACTGAGAGGGAAAGGATCTGGTGGAGGAAGGGCATGAGTTAGGCTTTCATGCTAAAACCTCCCCAAATATAGACATGAATTAGCAATGCCTTTTTTCTTTTAATGTGAATAGACAGGATATCTATAAAATGTGGAGGAGAAAGAGAAGAGCTGGAGGCAGATAGGCAGGCAGCTGAGCACAGATGTCTCCCAGCCGCTGCCCTGCGATGGGGCCGTCACCGAGGTGCAGACCTGGCCATGCACACAGAGACCTCTGAGCTGGGCTTTGCTCCAGCTTTGAATGCTGTTGGGTACCAGCAGCTCACAAATGCTCTCCATACGGCCTTCTTCTGCTCCTCGTGAAGATCTGTTGTGCTGGCCATGCGTGAGCAGCGCTCAGTGGTCGTATTGATGAACTCTCTCTTTGGCCAGGCAGTATGTTTTTACTAAAGAGCATTCATGATAGCCTGTTTTCTTTGAAATGCAAGATTTTACCCTATAAAGGAACAAGATCAATTGTAGAAAGGGAAGTCCACGTATATACGAGTAAGGAAATTTTTGTTCCCCAGAAAAATTTGCTGCAAATACTTTCCCCTGTTTGTTCATTTCTAGAGGCTGTTGTCTCACAAAACTTGAGGTTTCAGAAACCTCCCAGTAGAATGAGAGTTGGAAAAGAAATTCCCTTTTATTGTATCTTCTTGTTGTAATGGGAAAATGTGTGGTTGCCAGCAGACAATTTCTTGGTGTCATCTATTCTAATCAAAATGTTCTATCATTGGGCTGCTTTCACAAGGAGTCTCATTTGGCTCTCTTTCTCCTCTTGGAGTAATGACAGCATCCTTTCATTCCCAAATGACACCCAGAAGTCCCCTGCTATTGAGAGTCAGACAGCAGTGTGATGCCTGTGACTTTCACACAATCTGATAAGTATTCATAAGTCTCAGGTTGTTTCTGCTTAGCTGGCGCGTATGAAAAGTGGCCACTTATAGCGGTGAACTGACAAAATGTCTTTGTAACTAGAGTCTCGCAGTCAGTTTCGATGAGGGGGGAAAATAGTGAATGTTCTTGTCAAATGGTTTAACATGATGTCTACTTCTGGGCATGCCTCGCAAAACAGAAGTCATGCGGTGAAGGGGAAGAGAGCGCTTTTGATGTATGTATTATCTAGTCTTCTGCCGTGGCGTGAGAAATGCTGTAGCCAGCTTGTCTGTTTACCCAGCTAAAAAGCAAATCAAGGTTACCCATAATTAGGGATGGTTGAAGAAGAGGGTGTTCAGATCTGAGTCTGGATTACAGGCAAGCTACAGTTCGTGTTTGAGGCAGAATGATCTTGTCTGGCTTCAAGGGCACTGAAACTGGAGATGTGCAATTCTCGGGAGTATTTTGGCCTCAAATGGCAGAAACGGATGGTGTGTTGTTTATAACTTCCTCATGAGGAGAAGAGAAACCTTTGACTCAGAGTTAGCCCCTGGTAGCTAATCTAGGGAATTTCACGCTTCTGTCCTCTCTGTGAAGCCGTTTAATATTCATTGCCACGATACATGAACTCTGAAGGAGACAATGAGGTGTCCTTTATGAAAAAGAGCAGAGAACTGTTGCACCAACCCTGATCTTTAGTTAACTATGGGGAGATCCCATGAAAGAAAAAAACCAAACCACCAAAAAACCCCCAGAAACTAAAAAAAACCCCAAACCTATGTGGCTTAATTGGAACTCTGTTTTCTGCCACTGACTCTATTCTCTGCTGCTGGATGATTTGTGATTCACGGGAATGTTTCTTCTCCATTCTTGCCTCCCCAAAGAACTAGGATTTCATCAGTAAGGAGAGCAGATATAAATATCCATTTACTAGGTGAGCGCATCCGATCTCTTTACTAGATTTCCAAAAATCTAATGCTGGGATCATTAATTATGTTTGTGAGTTCCAACATTGCAGTAATAGGACAGAAGATTTGTCATGAACGTGCTGTTTAGGTCTCGAGAGTAAAGGAGAAGATCATGAAGACTTCCTGCCTCTCCCTAGCCGCCCCCCTCCCCCCCAGCTATTTGAATGATTACATCTTCACGTCTAAATACGCGAGCATGGTCTTGGAATGCTAAAAGTGGATTCTTTTCAGGTTTATAGATTAATCTAACAAAGAGGGGTTAACAGTCAAATAGATTTGATGGTATCTATCTAAATGCCTTTTTACATAATTTATACTTTGCTAGCTATAAAAAGATGCTTTGGAAATGATTCAGAAAGTCCTTCAGGAATAGTCCCAATCTCTGCAGCCTTATTAAATGCATACAGGCATGTCTCCCAGTGAGAATCTCAAGCTGTGAAAGTCATTAGAATAATAAATTAAACTTCTATGTATACAGGCATTTTAAACTTCAGGTGAAAATTCCTTATATGCCATGTTCTGATTTTCAACTCAAGGGCTAAAGAAACGAGACTGTGGAACTGATCAGTGATCTTCTACAAAGTTTTACATGCATAGTGAGTCACTGGGCTGCGCTGGCTCCTGAAACACGTTGCAGAGCTTGAGATGATAAAGTTTTGAAAGGTTCTTTTCCTTTCTTGACTCTTAGCTCTGCAATAGTTAAAATCTAATTAAGGCGAATAGACTATTTAGTGGTGGAAACTACACAGCTAATAACGAAGTGCATGTTGCTATTTTGGATTGGTTTCTGTCATCACTTTCTATTAATATTTTAGTCAATATTATATTGTAAAACGGACTCTTTGCATACATTCTGTAATCAGGATGACAAATGGAAATCATCAGATTTTGCAACTGGAGAAACATCGTTTAGAAGAATAACTCCAAGAATCCAAAAGTCAGAGAGCCAGTGGAAACAATTCTTTCATGGAAAAATCTCTGCGACTAGTGCCGGCACAAATCTGCAGTCGACTCTGGATGAAAGGCTAACTTTGCCTTTTAGTATTGATTTTTTTCCAAAAACATCTTGCTTGTGTTAAATTGCTTCATTTGATGAGTGTATTTCCTTAGATGTTTCAAGGTACTTATCAGCCAGTTTATGAAGTGGGAAGAACCAAAGAATATACTTCGTGTTCTGTCAAAAACTGATGTTTCTAGAATCACTAGAATTAACTACTTGACCTGAAAAATTGCGTCTTCAGCCATGCCGAATTATTTAACGCGTGTCGGAGTACTCACCAATGCCATGCATGTGAGAGAAGAGGAGGAGTGCAATATACATGAGGGAAGACAATTACATGAGGAAAATAGTAGAAGAATTGGAGAGAGGTTTGCAAGGAGGCAAACCTCTTCTAGTTAAGAGTTTGGTATATACTTTGACTAATTGCCATGGAGTGCTCCTTCATAAATTTCACTAAAGTTACTTTGACTTCAATAGAGAGAAAAAGGTAGCTGTATTTAGCCAAAGTTGCAATTTCTTCCATTTCCAAAATTTTTATTTTTGTCAGAATAGGAGAATTCAATTCACGAGATTGATTATTGTGGGTTGAAGGATGCTGTGTAAAAGCTAGGGAGTGGAAAAATTAGAATTTCTTGCTTGATTGTGTGGGGTTTTTTTAAAAAGTCTGGAGGTTATGCTTATGGAGGATGCTGGATCCCCTGATTAGAAATTTCTTTCTTAGTGGTACCTTAGGCTATGATTGCCAAATAAAGTAGTTTGTCAGAAAGTCTGGCAAATGAAAATTAGGAAGGGATACAACTTTTAACTTTTAAATGTGGCTTACTGGCTTCAACCACACCCAGAATGATATCTTCATAATGTGAATGTGGCCTTTCACTATGCTTGGGTTGAGGAACTTAATCAAGGACACTTTCATTCTCTCTCATAGAAACTGCAGGAACTGTTATAAAAAAAAATCTATATGCAGGAGAGGTTCTTCGGGGGGGAATAAAAGGAAAAAAAACCCAACCCCATACTTTCCAAACACTAACGTTGAATCCAACTTCTGCTCATGCTGCCACAAAGTAGTCCGTGGCAACAGCTGCTGCTCAAACAGCTAAAAACACTGAAGCATCTATTTCAACGCAAATAAAAATAGACCTAAAAATGCTTAGTCTGAACCTAATTCAGAAACTAATCCAAAACAAGTGTATTCTGGGAATTGGTTGTATTCAACAACTGGTCATTTTTAGCATTTCATCAGGCAATAGTATGAAATAAGTATCTACTATAAAGGTACTGACAAACCTTGTCGATCACAGAGCAAAATCCTGAGGTAGATGGAAGAAATGGTAATAAGTGGTAGCATCTCCATTGATTTTGGTGGACTCTCAACTCATTGTATGATGACTATTTGCCCAGATTCCTGTGTTCCTTTTGGTCTGGATGAACAATAGCAATAATGGCCTTAACCTGCATTTGTTTTGCCTGACACAAATCTTTTAGGATTTATATATGTGGCCTTTTTCATGCCTTCCTCAAGTCTGGATGAAAACCAGCCTCACTGGAACTCCATTCTTCTTCCCTGAAGTCTTTGGGAAACATCCCTCTTTTAGGATACGTTTCAAGAACAACAGGGGCCACTTGCACATTGACAGATTGCACCATCAGCAATTGAACAAAAAGACATAACCTGCTCTCAGCAGATTTCCAAGTTCCAGGTGTGTGCAAATCCAGATCCTCAGGCTTTTCAAAGTGTGAGCGGAACACTCTTGCTCCTTCTTCTTTGCTCCTGGGAAGAGGACTCAACATATTTCTCAAAGAATACTTCTGGAGCTTCCAGTTAAGGATATATGCAGAAGTTTCCCATAATGGATGTGAATGCCTGTAATTGTAGAAGAAAAACAGCATCCCATCTTGTACTGCTGTTTTGATTGTATCATGATCTTCTGACACAGAGACAGGGAGAACATTTTTCCTAGACATGCATTCCTTGAAAGATCTGCTTTGGTTATTCTCATCTGAGCCTGCAGAACTGCAAATATTGCTAGCTCAGACTGCCCTGCCAGTCTGAAATTCCAGTCTGACAACTGCAAAGTCAAGGGATGATGCCCCCACCATCAAACTCCATCAACCTGGGCGAAGTTGCAGAAGGAATGAATACTGCTTATTGTTTATATTACTTATTTTCGTAGAATTTGTCTTGTGTGTGATTCCCTTGTTTTTTTGGATGTCAGAGTGCAATGTCCTGTTGGCGTTATCCCTTACAGAAAGGGAAAGGGAAATTATGGGTCACGTTCACTGTCTCCTTTACACCCTTTCTGCCAGAGGAGAATTGAGGCCTAGGACACACAGGCTTTCCTATTCATGCTCCTTTGTGCTTGCTACAGCATGTTGCTTTGGCTGCCGTCTTGGGGTCGGGGGAGGCACACTGAACACTTGACCTCAACCTCAGTCTGCGAGGAATTAAAAACCCAAAGGGAACGTTCTTCTGAGAAGCAACACACTGAAGCCACAAAACGAGTGTCTGCCCAGCGTGGCCTCGCATGGCTTCAAAACTCCATTCCACAACTAATTAGAAAAGCCGCAGGGTGGCCCGCATCGATGCTTGGTCCAAACCTGTGGGCAGCAGTTTACAAGGAAGAAGGTGTCAGAAACACTACAGTGGCCTTGAGGGCTGCGCTCGGATGCTGTGCTAAGCCCCTCTCCTCTCCTCAGGTGAAAGTCTTCTCTCCCTGCCTGTCAGCTGCTCTATTTGCAAGAAAGACAGAGAAGAGAAGGAGATTATTGTAAAGCTGTTCAACAGCATGCAATAATATTTTCCCCAAATGACTGGAACCACTCCGTAAGTAAGAGGGAACCTGCAGGTGGAGGAAGAGCCCCTGCATTCTTTCTATATTTCAACAAGAGGACAGAGACAGACTTTTGACAGGTAGTAGGCAAAACTTGATTAATTGACTTATCTATGGGAGATAGAAAGAATTGTAGCAGTCAGCAGTCTGCTGCATTATACCTCCCTAATATAGTTCTTTGCAGAACAGAGCAGTCAAATGACGACCACATTTCCCTCCTGCACATACACACTTTCTAATGAGTTTTTGCTGAGCCTGTAGATCTACTGGGGACATACTCCTGGTTTGATAATTGATATGCAGTCTCTAACCTTCCCTGGGACAAATTTGAAGGAAAAAAAAAAGTTTACAAGCAGGCTTACTGTTTTCATCATACGTAGCATCCCTTTTGAATTGTGGACTCTTTATTGCCGCTATTATGGTTGAGCACTCTTCCCATATTTCTGTCCTTTGGTTGCCTTTAGTGCACAATACGTGAATTTTAGAATCCAAGCTTAACATGTGAGTTGCCTGAGAACTTAACTGCTGCTTAATCATGAGATAAATCTAGCTCCTCCTCTCGTGTGACTAACAGGTGGATGCATCCACTATGTCAAGTTAAAGGAATAATTAAAAGCTTCATTCACATGCAATACAAAATGACCAGAAATGACTGCACCCTGCTTTGAGATGTACTGCAATTTGTACCCTTACTTTGGATTGTTTTGGTTTTCTAAAAATAATAAATGACCCTCCAAATAGTGCTTGGCCAGAGGCATACAAGAAGCAATCCATAGTATATGGATTTGTTCAATGGCATTTAAAGGACCTTGATTAAAATTCAGCCCAGGCTGGAGTGATGAGAAGACTGTTTACTGAGGGCTGTTTGAAGTCGTACGTTGCGCTGCAGACAGACCAGAGGGATACACAGATTGAAACGTTTTACCTTGCCTGTCTGAATCCGGCTGTCAGGAGCCGATGGCACTCTGCGAGAGAGGTTTCAACATTCTTGAGCGGTTTGACTGCTGCTGCTTACGAGTTTTAATTTTCATTGTTTTCAAGTCAGCGTCTGTGTGAGCTCAGCATCAGAGATCATGGCAATAACAACAGTCTTGTTGGCTGGATCCGCATTTTTTTGTCGAGTACTACAGATGCTACGTTTAAAATGAAGTATCTAAAGTAGTGCATTTGAAAGTTTGTGCTGTAAAACAGACATCACTTTTATTCCTCTCTTCCTTTAGCCCCATTCAAGCGCATCTCCATGGGTCTCTGAAGAAAGATCAAAGTATTATTCTCTCTTACTTCTTCTTCTCTTTCTGAACTAGACTACATAAGTACCGTAGACTCAAAAATAAAAACCAAACCCACCAAAGAAACAACCAGGCAAGCACTGTGTTCAACCTCCCTGTTGTTTTATATTGATTTTTTTTGGTGTGGTTTTTTTTTTCCCCCCAAATGGAGAACATTTTTTTTTTTAAATTAAAAATCTGAGTTGAACAAATGATTTAAAAAAAAATATGTTATTTCATTTTATTTTTCTTGGTTCTGGCTTTTGACTAGGTTTCAGGGTAACAACTGTAAAAGGACTTTCCTTGTTCTATTTCTGTATGTATGCTTTGCCACAAGCCGTGTAACCTTGGGGAAGAGAGATGCAGGTGGTACAAAAGGGTTTAAAAAAAAAAAAAGTTGAAAAAGTTTAAAGAGTAAGGTTTCCCTTCCAGAATGGATCCTAAATGGAATAAATTTAAGCAGGGTACATCCTTCACTGTTAACACAGGCAAAACTTGCATTACCTTCAAACTACTCTCTGCAGTTCTTACTGCATTCTTTGAGTCTGTGGAGATGCCTGTTTGGTATCTAGATGGCACTGGTTAATGGAAATGATGGGAGTCAAACAGTCATACATAAATGCATAAAACAGAATGCAAAGTACCATGCTGTTCAAGGTAAAAGGAAGGAAGAAGAAAAAAACATCTAGATAATGAAGAAAATAATTTTAAAGGGCATTGATGAACACTTTGACACACCTGACTTTGTATTTTATCACAGAGGGTAATTCTGCGGGCCTGTGGTGCCAAGAGCGTTGCTGCTTTTGCTCCCACTCGCTGCGGTGTGAACCGAGTTTTGCTGTTGTGATCGGCTCAGATGCCTCTGCTGGAAGTTTTCTGGAAGTTTTCCCTTTTGCAGGTTGTCAGACATTTGGATGTTTTGTCAACATCCAGAGTGTGTTATCAGGCTCTGGTTCGGCTCATCAGTTTCTGAATATGCTGAGACAAGTCATGTTTGGTGGGGGTTTTTTTTGTTGTTTGGCTTTTGTGTGGTTTTGAGTTTTTTGTTGCTGTTGTTTCCTGTCTGAATGGGGTTGTGCACCTAACAGGTGAGCATAGGAGCAGGGAAGCCACACCAGTGTGGTCATGTGGATGTGCAATGGATAACTAATTAATTAATGCATGATAAATTCTTATGTGATACTGATTTCTTCCAGAATCTCCTGGAAGTGCGCTGGGCAGACTAAGGTCTATTATTGCAAAGGGATAGGAGTTGCTTTTAAGAATATGGGGCTCTAAGAGCTCATTCGTCCTGTTTTGTGCATTGCACTGAGGTATAAGTAGATATTCTGAACGAACGTAATCTTATCCATTATTAATCACTGTTCCTGGATCTAGGCTATGGAGAAAATTTTATCTGATGTATCAACATTCCTCTCTCAGCTTCAGGCGGGATCCTTGTTACAGGCTAGGCATTTTCAGTAAACTTCTAGCTGTGTGTGTGTTGTGAATAATAGTGATTTACTAAAGTAAATTATGTGGGAAGTGGAACACACTGAGATAATTATCTATGAAGTTGGGAAAAATAAGTAAAGCTTGGTCCCAGCTTTGAGCAAAGTCATTGGTATCGGTTTAAAACTCTTAATTGCTGCTTGTAAATGGTTATCGGTGGTTATTACCCATTTAGAAAGAGTAAGGCTGCTAACATCTGAAATGGAGGAAAAAGTGGCAAGTAATTGAGCCTTGAGGGACTCCTTGTCACTTAGGGAAGCATAGTTGATGTTCATATTGCAGTTTATGGGTGCATGCCTGTAACGAATGCACTTATGGTTAATTATTTTTTCTCTAACATTAGCTGAGCTATAATCAAAACTCATCCAGAAGTATAAATGATCACAAAATGCGAGAGGCTGATGAGCTAAAAGGATTCATGACGCTGCTCAACTAGTGGTGACCGTCTGAGTTGCAGTCTGGTGAGCTCTGGTTTCTACATAACCGGTTTGAGACATTCCTTTGCTGGGTAATGCAGAAAGCTTCTAGATGGAGGCTTATTTTTCAGTGACCTATGGGTGCAGGTAGCTAGTTTGATAACTTCAGTCCAACAGCTTGGCACCCATGCAAACAGAACTGGCTTAATGCTTTTTAAGGAAGTTGAAGCATTGGACTCAAACAATAGTTCAGAAATTAGTGAAGCAATCAAGTTACAGGTCTGGGATGGGGGGAGGAAGCAACAGAGTTAAAAGTAGATTTGCTTTTCTGTCCCCAAGGATGTAAAATTAAATGTCTTATATTCTGTGCATCTGGTAGTTTCTTAGATGTTCTGCCTAACATTTGAAGTATGTGCTGATAAAAGAATTTCACTGTGTTGCTGGCAGTCTTAAAAATGTTAGTGAATTCAGTGGAACATCAAGTGACTGCGAAGTGATGGCAGAGAACTGTTGGACAAACAGCTGAACAAATGCATTGTGCAATGTAGATCAAGAGTTCAAAAATTGATGTTATTTGTAGTTGGGGGGGGGACTAACAGGGAGTGAGATGTGAAGGAAATCGAGGCAGCTGGCAAACGAGAACAGAGTAAGTAGTTCTGGTTAAAACCAGGGCAGCTTCATCCAGTGGTGGTAACTGTGCATTTAGCTTTCCATGGGTTATGTGACCTAACGTACCCAGGAGCCATTTCCCAAAATGCTGTCGCAGACAATAAGGAGCACTGTGTCACTTGACAGCTAATTAGGAAGCAGAAAAATCTTCTCCTCCCTCTGATGCTCTGTCTATTAAGTCCTCAGCTGTACAGTAGGAACACTTCTGAATGGTACAGATTCATGAAACTTTTGCACTGCAGCATTCATGGTAGTGTCAGCTGCTTGATGCCAATAAGATAAACATGGATACAGTGTCTTCGGACTCTTACAAAATGTGAATTAGCTTTCTCTAAGGTCTTCATTAGTTCTTGGGCAAGCATGATTTGTAAGGCCTTTGCTCATACCCTATGTCATAGAAACCTTTTAAAGAAATCTATGCTTCATTTTTAAACATTGTGCTGTCTAAACTTTTTTCTACACAAAAAGAACAAAACTGAAAGGTGTTTCCAAAAACTGCGTGTCAGATTAGCACCTTTACATTGTTAATCTTGAGTGCCTCAAGTGCGAAGGCCGGTAGAGATTTACTCGCTCTTCCTTGTCCAGTTTGCCTCATGCTCCAGATCCCTCTGACACACTTGTTTTGTGGCAACTCTTTCCCCTTGCGTTCCCTCAGTACGAGATCCCCATCTTTTCCATGAGAATCAATAGTGAGGCGTCTCTAGGTAGTTAACGCAGCAGTACCTTTGGTCAAGTGTCTTTATTCCTTGTTGTTATGATTAATACTTGCTCAGTTGAAGACCATGATGTGGTTTGACTGATCATATGAGTGCAAGTTGCGTGCACATCTATGCATAGTTCCCAACAAAACTCCAGAGCGGGAACTTGCAGGGTAGCTCCTGCTCCTTGTGAGTGGGTTACTGCCTTTTCTTGCTGTGGATCAGTCTACCCATAAGTCACGTCAATGGGAGTTGAGCTTTGCCGTAATCCATTTGAAATGCAGCGTAACTCTGTTTCGCAAGATGAAAGATTAGGTTTTCGAGGGCAATCTGAGTAGAGGACATACACAAGCGTGCTCATCGCGTTCCCCTAGAAGGCTGGTGGTTAATCATGTACACAACATCTGGCCTGCTAGGACACAATCTGCATGTTGGATGTGGCCTGTGATTTCATTTCGTATGGTCTAATGCAATATGACTTGTATCTCCACATGGGTACTGCTAAGGTCTAGCTTAGTGTGTGGCTTCCAGTGGTGTTTGGAAATCATGTTTGGCCTGAAGCAAGCAAAAATATTCATATCCCTTTGCTAGACCAATGTATGCTAACCCTGTAAAAATTACCCTGTACTGGAGCAAGTAATTCATCTGGGGACAATATAAGAATTCTTTTAAAGTACATAATTTTGGGCAAAAGGATACAGTGTCTTCTGCTGTAGTTTCTGTTCCTGTATAGATAGATGTTCACTTGTGTCTCAGAGATCTTGTAAAGTTTACAGAGAACATTGAAGTAGTTGAGGGAAAAGTGATTTGATATTGAAGTTGCACTTGCTGAGTATGTGATCTGTGATGCAAGAGAGCTGTTGAATGAAGCTGATCAGTGCGGTGTTTGGCCTCAGTATAAATGAACATCATCTACAGTACCTTGATAAAGGTACATTTATTTTTTTTAAACTAGTGTTGTGTAGGAAATAGTAGTAAATGATAAACCTTTGAGCATGCCCCTCTTCTGTGTGTGATTTTTGAAATGTAGTTTTTGATTCTCTCGTAACCCTAACCAGGGTCCTGTATGCTCCCAACGACAAAACTGATTTCACCGGGAGAGATGGATCAGGTCCTACAGGGTAACAGCGTGGCAGAAGGTTGTTCCTGTGTGTGTGACCTTACTGCCATGACCATCTTGTAAATTGATCTGTAGAGGAGGATTCCTCTTTCTCTACGGGCAGATTTTAAAAATCAATGCGGGTTACGACTTAAACGCTCTCTGGTTCAGCACTTCAAATGAGATGTAGAGTGTGGGGACAGAGACTAACAGAGGCAGGAATAGGTAACAGATTTTAGAAAATGTGATATGGTTCTCAGTGTACCTACTACAAAATGTAAGCTAGATGGAAAGTATGGGGGGAGGAAAAAAGCAGCTCTGCCGACGCTTCGTGAAAAGCAACAGCTTTTCACGCTGGTAAGATCTACCAAAGGGAGAGTTTGTTCAGGCAGAGTTTGATCTGGCAGGATTTGGGGCAAATGGTAAAACCCACACCCTTCAGGTGTACTCTTGTCTTGCCCAGAATTATTCACCTGACAATCAGTGTTGGTTTTTATTATGGAGTAACCATGTGCCATTGCGAGTTACGATAGCATCACCGCAGTGAGCGGCCCTATCGGTGCCGTGAGTAGGATTCTGGCTCTGTACCAGTGGCTGGAAGGAGGACGTGTTAAGGGCTGCTCCCATCCCAGCCACTCTGAGACGGCTATCAAGCTCTTCTTGCTGCTCCTGAGGCCACTTTGAGTGAAGCTTGTGCTCACACGTGTTGTCAGGAGTCTTCAGCACTGTTAGCAAAAAAAAAAAAAAAAAAAAAGGCTTTCTAGTTAGCTCAAGTTACCTCGTTCCCAGTAAATGAAGATTAAAAAAAAAAAAGAGGAGGAAGAAAGAAGCAGCCTGTGTCCTCCTTGTTATGACAGGTCTGGCTGTCAAAGCCTGATCTGTTGCCCGATCAAGGCAGCTGCAAAGTCACGGGGGTGGTTTGGCTGCTTTGCTAACAAAGTGAGCATTGCGAGAGCCTTGCTACGTTGCTCAGGTAAGTAACGTTTCAAACAGGCCATCAGTGAGAGCAAGGACAGCAGCCCCAAATACTGTTAAAAAAAAAACCAAAAAGCATTCCTTTTGTTACGTTTTCCAGCTGTAGTACTGGAGGTGTGCAGGCAAGGGGGAGGGAATATGGCTCTTTGGGCTCTAGCAGCAGCATGTCTGACGCTACACAATGCGTAGTTGCACTTGCTCTCCACTCCCAGGGCATGAAGAGGGCGACAGGCAGAGCAGGGCTTCCCAGGTGAGGCCCCAGAGATCATTTTGGCCACGAGAGCGGTGCTGGCGTTTCGGCGATGGGCGGGAGGGATGGTGTGCGGTTGCCGAAAGCGAGTGGGTTGGTAAGTGGAAGCACACAGTGCTGGCTGGCATTGCTGCTCCCCGTGTTTGTAGTAGGATAGAGTTTCTGAAGGATTAGATAACACGCCTGAGCTCCGTGGCGTGCAGTTTTTAAACTGTGTTTACAGTTCAGGAGGTACTGTGAGTAGAGATGATTATGTCCTTTAAGTGCTGTTTTTGTTGCAGCTTCTGTGATAAAAGGAGGCTCTGGTGAAGACATTTTTTGCTGGCAGATATGTATTCTCTGAGTGGCTGTGCAAACTTTTGGGGGATGGGAGCAATGTACAGAGATACCTCAGCGCTTCCCTTTAATAAAGGCACATCATTAAGCCATTTCCTGCACATCTGAGAGGCTGTTGGAAGAGCAAGATGGTATTGAAATGAAATTAAAGAACTGCTTGATTTTTTTTTTTTAGAGTATTATTTAATTTAATCTTTTTGGAGTATTACTGTTTCTGGGGAAAAATAATGTAATGAAGACAGCAGAATTACATTGGCTCTATGGTCCGAGTAACTAGAGAGAGAAATTCCAGTCTCTTCTTTTCTTTCCCCTTCTGAAAATATGAAGTATGGAAGGCAGTACAAATTGCAGCATTGTTTTACCATGTCAGCTATTAATGTCATAGAATCATAGAACGGTTTGGGTTGGAAGGGACCTCAAAGATCATCTAGTTCCAACCCCCTGCTGTGGGCAGGGACACCCTCCACTAGACCACGTTGCCCAAAGCCTCATCCAACCTGGCCTTGAACACTTCCAGGGATGGGGCATCCACAACCTCTCTGGGCAACCTGTTCCACTGCCTCACCCATCTAACAGTAAAGAATTTCTTTCTAACATGTAGTCTAAATCGACCCTCCTTCAGCTTGAACCCATTACCCCATGTCCTGTCACTACACTCCCTGATAAACAGTCCCTCACCATCTTTCCTGTAGGCCCCTTTAGGTACTGGAAGGCTGCTATAAGGTCTCCCCGGAGCCTTCTTTTCTCCAGGCTGAACAACCCCAACTCTCTCAGCCTGTCCTCATAGGAGAGGTGCTCCAGCCCTCTGATCAGCTTTGTGGCCCTCCTCTGGACTCGCTCCAACAGCTCCATGTCTCTCCTGTACTGGGGTCCCCAGAGCTGGATGCAGTACTCCAGGTGGGGTAATGTGACTGATGCAATCCCTGTTTGTAAGGTGTGTGTTCTCTACTGTATTTATATATGTATGCTGTATACATTATGTAGGCAGAAATATACGTGTCTGTATCTCTATAATGAATACATTGTATTCTGATATATGTGCTGTAACATAGTATAATGGAAATAAAACATAGTGGGGGGAAACCAAGAAACCTCTTGAGGCCAAGTAAACCTCACTGGGTCCCTGGCTGGTGCTGGGCAGCTGCACGTGGACGGGGCAGGCGCTGGGGGGATGTCAGGACTGGCCCGATGAGCAGGGTGGGTGTCCCAGGGCTGTCCCTGCACCCTGCTTCCTGTGCGGCTGGCCATCGCCACCGACTGTGGTGGGAACGGGTGGGTAGGGACATCCTTGATAACCAGCGTGCTCCCTGGAGAAGAGCTCTCAGCAGGATGCCCTTGTCTCTCCTCGAGGTAAGAATGACACCTCTGTCTCCGCTCTGCAGCGGGAATCATGGAGAGCTCTTCTGGCTATTTTGAGCAGAACAGCTAATATGGTGTTGATGGTAAAGATGAAACAAATAATTCAGATTTTTGGTGATGTTTGGGATTGGAAGATCTTATTCACCACCATGGCATTTCTGTTGGATGTGAAGAACCCAAAACTCGTGGTGGACAGATGTATTAACAAAATAACTCAGAAGATGCAGACTTAGCCATACAGCTTAGAGTACTGAAAGGAGTCCTTGCATGACCTTTATTCGGCAAGGAGGTGGTCTTGCAGCACTTTACTGCAATAGCTCTTTGCAGCATATTGCTTAATATCATAATGGCTGCAGAAGAGCCAAAACATCATGCTCTTGCTGTCATCTTTAATATTTTTTCCAGAGTTCTGAGCCAGCTGCATCTAGCTGGTTCTTTCTTTTTTTTTTTTTTTTTTTTTGTAAAGGAGCTGACAATCCCACTGACTTCCATAACAATGAGTTATCCTCAGTTCGTTTGTATATGAAAACTACACAGCAAAGGCAAGTCATGTCTTTGTAAGTCAATACTGAGACATGGATGAAATGATTATTTGGCATCCTAAGGATATGAGAGGGGTTTTTTTTATTGCTGGTCTTTGAATTGAAATGTTGAAAATATCTTTTTATATGTGAATGTGGACATGGTATGTGCCGGATTTTTATGTGTCACACTGCATTTTACTGCTTTCCTCAGAGAAGATGAACCTTTAAAAATGTTTCAGCTAAGAAAAGGTATTATTATTTTCTCACATAAAAGCCTTACACCTTGAATAAATATTAATGCTTCATGTTCAAAACTCCGTGTTAGTATATGCTGCGCTCTGTTTACAATTTACATACGTTTAACCTTCAAAATGTGGATATTTTTTAGACTAATTGGTAAATGCATGGCTCAGGCAAATTGCTGGAAGTATAAAATTGGAAGAAATGTGTCTGGGCTCAATCCTTCAGTTCTTTGTCTCCCATGTACTTGTTTGGATTACAAATCAGAGCGAACGCTTTTTAAGTTATTGATCCCTAAGCAGCTCTGTGCTTTCACTGGTGTTGAGCTGAAAGGATGGGTCAGAATTGGCTTGACATCATGACAGCTTTCCATCAGAGGACTGGTTTGGTTCCAGGTGCCAGATGGAGCAGTCTAAAAGTTGCTTACAATTTATACCTCACTGGTGTCCTCCTGCTGCTGATGCTCAGGGTTTGCTATGAGGCACCTATGCTGTCCGGCTGCGAGGAATCGTAACCAAGGGGATGGTAATGTGTCTCAGCAATAAACGTGGCTTGGGAAGACTGAGGGTGAAAGAATTCTCCAAAATAATAAAAACCACCAGAATATATACAGTAGCAAGCATTTTTTTCTTAACTTCCTATCTTAAATTACCAATGTCTCAATGTAGTCTGAAACCACAGCTCTTGCATGAGAAAAATGTCCCAATGCATAATCACATTAAACTAAGGGTGTCATCACAGCACAACACCACATCCCATACAAAATGTAAAGAACTCAGCAAAACCAAATCAGTGTTCTTTACTTGTATATCGAATCATCAGAGTTAATCTGTAGAATCAAAAGAAGCATATGTTTTAAGGGAAAACAAGTTCTTTGGCAAACACCAACTTGCTGGTAGGAATCTTCTAAAGGAGGTTTTCAGAAGTCAGTGTGTTTTCCCACAGCATAATGATTTAGTGTGTGAGGACAACCATTAAGTAAAAAGATGAATAAAAGTTTGAGAAGTTTCTTGTATCTGTAATCTTTCTGGGTCAAAGAAAGTTTATTTCTGTTTCTCTCCAGTTTAAAGCATGACAGCCAGATTTGACAAGTGTCACTGGTAAAACTGTGCTGAAAACCAAGCATAAAAGATATCATGGGAATCTTGTTTATAGTTGTTCAATGGTTTGTAATTATTGCTTTTTTTAAAAAAAAATAGATTTATTGATGGGCTGTCTTATAAATTCACTATGAAAAGTTAAGGCAAACTTTTATTCCCTGTCACATAAGTAATATTTGTATTGATGACATACATGGTGAAAAAAGCTTTGCTGCTTTTCTGGTTTCTGGAGTGGAAGGAAACAATGTTTTTTAAATTGAAGTGAAATGTTAGTGATTCCACAAACACAAAATGAACAGACAACCAATGAAGCAGGTGCCATTTTTACCTATTCCCTTTTTCTCTTGGCCAAAAGAAGAGTGTAATGGGATCTGTATAATTGTGGTTAAAATGTTTTATAAGCAGTTCCAATATCTGAAATAAAAAAATAACCACTGAAAAGCATACCTACCTATACATACAAGGTTGCACTTACAAAGTACGACTGGGGAGGGGAATCTCAAGAAACAAAAACAGTTAAAGAAAAACGGCAAAAGTGCTCATTTTTGGGGGCTGATCCAGAGATGCCTATTTCTGTCTTTTTAGTGAAATGCGTATTGTACTTTTCCCATGTTTTGTGTATTTTATCCTTTATTTGCACTATCTGAAATAGATGTAATAGAATGTATTTTTGTAATGACGCTTAGCATTTATTATTTTGGACTCCCTACTATATGATCCATTTTTAAATATAACTTTTTTTCTAATGGGGCTAGATATAAAAATGCAAAAAAGAAGAAAAGAGAAAATGAAGGTATACTCTATGGTTCAGAAACTTCCTAAGGAAGGACTGATCCAGCTCCCCCTGTCAGCTGCCATGCTGTTGATGGGTGCTGATAAAACAAAAGTGATGGGACTAAAAATGGGAACATGTGAATCTTCAATTTTAATGAAACTTAAGGATTCAGATCTGTTTTAATTTGATTTCAAGTCTTTTTAAAAGTAGGGAGGGCTTATTGCTTCTGCCTCAAAGAAAACCCCAGCACCTGAACTTCAGCTCGCTTCCCTCCTTGCTAAAAGTACACTCACTTTTCCATTCCCCCCTTCTCCCTTTCTTTGCTTAAGGCTATGGTTACAGTAGTTAATTTTTAAAACAGGAAAATAGAGAATTAAATAGAATTAGAGAAAGACACCTTTGTACTAGGTACTGTACAGTATAGTGTTTAAAAAGTCAGAAAATATGTTAGCAGAAAATGCCTAGACTGTAATTTAGATAACAACCCAGACAATGAGCTAGCTTGTTAATTGTAAAGGCTGGTGGAGAGCTGCCAGTTAGAGAACTCGTCTTTTTATATCCCACTGCTCCTCACGGCTCTCCTAGATGGAGGATGACAGGACATGAACTTTTTTTAGTTTAGGCTGGGCTTTTTTTATTATTATTCTCTTTTTTGCCTTTATTTCTACCAAAAAAAAAAGTCCACATATCAGAACAGTCATTAGCCAAACTTTTAGAAGAGTAAGTAATAATCAATACTGTGAGGAAGCAGGCAGGATGGGTGGTCTGGAAAGCAGGGTAAACAGAGTCCTACCAGCTGAACGTTGGTGCTGTAGACATCGTTGTAAGTGCTCTTTAGACCAAGTATGCAGTTTGCAAACAGTGAATCTTGCCTAATTACTCACCGAAAACTGTTCCTGAAATAGAGGCCGTGAGGTATGCAAAGTTATAGACTAGATCCTTTTTTTCAGCTGCTTTAGAGTAACCGCGCCAATCGAGAGGCAAACTAGGAGTGCCTCTTCGGTCAGGCTGCTCAGTGGGTTTGCGTGTTGTCTCTGGTGGCTCCTGGCATGAGTCTGTTTGGGGGAGATGAGCCCTCCAGCACTCCACCCTTCCCCATCATATTTCTCGGTGGGCACCGGTTGGGAAGAAGACCTGGCAGACTGGTCCCTGACCCATCGACCCTCAGCCTGCCTCGGTGCCTTTAGATGACATATTTTGAGGAGCAGAGGTATTAAACCTGGTGCAGAGGTACACAAAACAGTAATTTCTGAGGTCCCAGCAAATAATTTAAGCATAACTGATCCATAAACACCTAAGTAACCCCACTGCTGCTTTGCAAAACATTAAGCATGTGGTTAAAGTGTTCTGTTAAACGAGGGGCAGTAAGAAAGGAGCAATAGCTCTGGTAGAGATGCGAAGCTGCCCGATTCATCTCTAAGGGGTCTTGGCATGAGTGCTTCCTGCTCACAGTTTAGGCTGGGATTTCCTAAGGAATTTGAGGGAATTAAGCACAGGACTGTCACTGCATTTCAATGGGGTTTGGGTGTCTGACGCTGCAAGGGCTAAGCTTATGCAGAATGACACTAGTCTGACTAAAGGTGTGATTTCAAACTGATGTAGTTAAACTAATGCAGAAGACTGTATGCATAAGCCTAAGTCAACATTCACTTGGCTTTATAGCAGTTTGGTTTAAATTAATTAGGACAAAGGCTTAAACTAAGGTAAAGTAAGTCACTCTTAAACAGAACTGTGGGTGTATTTGATAAAATTTAATGCAGGTAGGCATATACTGTAGGTGAATAGATACGGGTTTGCATTTCTTGGTCAAACTAGTGTAAATTGCTTGGGCTTTCTTTGCCGAATCAGTATTAGTTCCACAGAAAACCCTCTATTTGCATGTTTTTATGAGCTGTTTAATTTATTTCATAGTTTTCTTTAAAGATTGATAGAAGTAAATTTTGTCTTTCATTTACTGTTTGACTTAAGGAGTCCAACCGTTGCGCCTAGACCTACTGTAAGACAATAGGCAGGACGGCCACTTTTGTCTTGAGAGAAAACTGAAGTGTCAGGTGGGTTGGAGCTTTGTGGCGGTACTTTCTTCTCTTCTTGACACTTTGCATTAACTCATCTTAAAGTTCAGTAACACTTTGAAAAAACGACACTTAGAATTTTGGAAGGTAAGTGGAAAAGTGATGATTTGTACGTCCCAACTGTAGCGCAGATATTGATGGAGCCTCTTTGCGTGTGTGTGTGCACGTGCTAGTGCCAGGCTGCTACTTGTGGAATGAATTTATTTGGAAAGGGATCTCTTCAGCAGCTGGTGGTTTCCTCTTTTGACCTGTGCCGCTTCCAAAGAGGACTCAAGATGGTTTAGTGGTGATGAATTGGCAGACTTGTCACTAAGCTGTAAATCTTGAACCCGCCTTGCTGTGTTGAGGTGTGAACCCAAGATCTAAAGGAGGTCAGCATTTTGGACTGCTGCTGTGTATATAAAACTCTTAAACCTTCTTTACTGAAGGAAGTACTGTTAATAATAATAATTTTTCCACTTTTACAGCCCCTTTTCTATTCAAAAATTATCTGATTGACATCTATATTATCAAGTAAATGCAATGAATTAAAAAACCCCAACGACCTCCCTCCCCCCAAAAATCCAAAGCCCAAAACACCACCCCCAAAAAATCTCCCAAAACACAGCAAAACTAAAACCACCAAAGTCCAGCCCTGAATAATTCTGTTCTGATTTGACTTTAATTCCTTCTAGTTCCAGGACAGATATACAAGAAACAGGAAATCTCCCTTGTTTAAACGTCACTTGTAAAATAATGCTAACACTGTTGAGTGTTATTCTGATGTTTCCATTAGGAAGATAGGTTTCTGCACAGGCTCCAGATTTTTAGACATTTGATGTTGTTGGGCTGTGCATATTCTTTCTACACATAAAATACTTTTTTTTTTTTTTAATACTCTGTACACTTCTTCAAACTGTCAGAGGAACCTGGCATACTGCAACTTTAAATTAATTACTTCAACTCACTTTGAATAAGCTGCTGGGTCTGTGCTCGCTACTGCAGAGCAACCAACTCAAGTGCAAAATGCAGTTTAACCCTACTGTTAGGCTTAGCCTTTTAATGACTAAGTCTTAGCCTTACTTCTTCTGGCTCTGCCATAGTGGCCTGTTTGCTGCTGGTCGTGCAGTCTGTGTCTAGAAAAGATGAACTGAGGAAGGGCTGAAATGCTGTACAGAATTGGTTAACGTGTTTTAAATAAAGTTGTTCAACTTATTTATTATAAGGTCACCACAAAATTTGGTGACTTACACTTTGAGTGGATTATATATTTCTGATATCCTTGAAAGTCTTAAAATCAAGACATGTGAAAGAGTATTTAAAACCCCCTGTCATTAGCTACTGAATAGATACGTTCATATTTCTATGTAATTGAACAGAATGAGGAATTTTAAATTTAATTGCTTATTTGTCACACTGAGTGTGAATCCTCTTTTCACAATAAAAGTCCAGCAGATTAAAATCAGCTGGGAGAAAGGGTGGCTCTTGGCAAGCCAGGAGATTTGACAAGAGTATCAGCAGGATTTCACTATAGAAGGCTTTGCTCGCATGCAATCCAGTTATTTCAAGTACAATCTACTTCAGGTAAAATTAGCATATATAATTGAATAGTGCCAAAGGCTGAAATAATTTACACTTAAGCTCGTAACGTTTTTTTGTAACACTAAACAAACAGAGATATACACATAACCCAAGCAAAAACACCCTCTGGGCTTTATGCCTCTCCACCCCCTCTAATTAAACGGACTTCAGCTCCGGGCCTGAGAAGTTATGATGACTGAAGATGCTCATCTGGAAATCATGCAGCATTTTAACACTTAAAGTGTTGACCTCTGTCTTTGGCCTAGATTTCCAGATAGCTGTTAGATAGCTCTTTTGTGCACTACTTTTGAGTCTGATTTTGAATTATCATGGAAGTGGTAGAACAGTATCACTGACAATAATAATGTTCATTTCTAGAGCTTTTCTATCCAAAGATCTCAGAAGTCCTTAAAATCAAATTATTGCTCTCATTTTGCTTAGAAGAAAAGGAAGTCCCTAGTGACAGCTTAGTCAAAATCACCCAGCAAACTAATGACAAAATCAGAAATAGCACCGAGGCGGCTGTGCTCCATACCTACCGTCTTGGTCCTCTGTATGTTCTCATGATAGATGTTTACTCAACATGAGCAAAGGGGTCATAAACAGATCACTGATCTGCGCACTCTTCTTTCCCAAGGATTGCTAGAGTCTAGTAGCATCACGTATGAGCGTATTCATTCAGTGCTGAAGTAGTATGGCTCAACTGAGTTAAATTCTGAGCCTTTTTGGCATGGTTTTTGTTGTTGTCAAAGACATTGTTTGACACTTTCCAGTGTAGGTTTTATACTGCTGTGTGCAGAGTTTGGTTGCCAGAGCTGAAGCTTTCCTCAGCAAAGCCTCAGTTTTCATGCTTAATTTTTAACCTGATGTCTAGTAAATGTTAAAAAGTGAGTTTAAACAACGGAGGACCCTCCAACATGCATTACATGCAAGCTGAAAGGAACAGTCTGGAGAAGAAGGCATGGCACCAAAATTTCAAGTGGTTTGAAGGGGCTGGTTTTTGTACAAGTTGCAGTTTAACGCCACTTTTCAATCACGCCTTATTGCCTGGTAGCTGAGTTATTCTAATGTGACCGAGAGCAGAATCTAGCCAGGAGCTGTGGTGATTGCCAGGCAAATATGAAGTATGTGTGCTTTTCTCTGGAGTGAGTGAGAGCCGCAACAACTCAGCGGGTAATTCAGCCACCCTCAGGGCTTCACTTTATATTTTGCATCAGGCTGTAAATTTTTGTTGTGAGTCCAATTTGAGTTTTTTGTTGTTCTTGTTAATTTGTTAAGATGCAGCCATGTGTGAGGTGCTAGAAGATATGAAAGAAAATCTGGACTCAGGCCTGAGAAAGCTTAGCCTTAGGCTTAGCTCTTGTACGAAGCGGCAGCAGCTGGGCTCTCGTACCTGTGTGGGGCTCTAGTGGTGTTATCTTGGACTCTGTTCAGGCACAGGAATCGGCTCCACGTGCTTCTCTGTGAGGTTGGGAGCAAAATAGATTACTAATATAGGCAGGCTTTGGGAGACTCCAACAGTGTTTTGCTTTAAAAAAAGAAAAGAAACTAGCTAGTAATTATCTGGGCAGTGTTTTTGTTCTTCCATTTTGCAAGAAAACTGCCTTCTTGCTTCAGCCCATTCCCAGGAGCAGGAACTTGCTGCCTCAGAACTGGCTTCCAGCAAGGCTGCTTGTTTCTTTTTTTCTTTTTTTTTTTTTTTTTTTTCCCCTCCCAGGAGAAAAAAATAGCAAGCAGTAAGAAGTGATATTGTATACAAGGCTATTACACTTTTGTCTTGGCCTGCTTAATGTCCTTGACACATACCCATTTCACCCAGCGACAGCCAGTATGCAAATTGGCTAAAAGCTCCATTAGGTTGTTCAAGGCTGGGGAAACCCATCTGTCAGTGTCTGTGACACAGCCGGGCTGGAGTCTCACGTGGGAATCTGTCCTTGAGATACCCAGGCAGCTGAGTTTCTTCTAGCCTCTAGTGTTCCCAGAATCAAAGGAAATTGTTGTACTCTTCTTGCTGCAGTTTGTGTTTTTATCATTCCCTTTCTCCCCTGATCCATTCTCAGAAAAGCACAGGCATAGACTGTGAACTAACAGGGAAAAACGTGTTTTACATTTTTTTTTTCAGTTGCTTTTCCAGAAATGAACAATTATGCACATTACTTGTGGAAAAGAAGAACAGTAGTTACTTGTTGTCCTAAGAGAAGAACAGCTTTATAACCCTTTTCTGTATTTTCCTGTGTGATCTGCTGATGACAGGCATGAGGTGGATCGTTAAAAAAGACTTGCTGGGCATCAGCTGCAGTTGATATGTTCACTGTGAGTGGACCAGAAGTGCGTGATAACCTAACAAAATATCAAAGAACGTACCCATAAAAGGCTTTCATTGAGAGGATTTGAATGTGAGGCCTGGGACTGAGAGTTGCCCCTGCAGAGGCAGAGAAGCACGGCTCCTGCACGCAGGTTTGGGAGCAGGCTTGAGTCTCTCCTCCGCTCGGCATCCCCGGGGGAAAAGTTCCCATGACAGCAACAGCACTTACTGTACATCCATTGAGAGAAGCCACTTACTTGCTTTTTCTGCTGGATGGAGGTAAGGCTGCAAAGTGGTAATTTCACTGTTTTTTGCTCTCTCTCTGAAAGCTCCAAGACCCCCATTAAAACGCTTAACCAGCACAGCATGCCAGGATGGATGGTACAGAAGTAGTTGCTAGCCTGTGAGTACTATAGTTAGCAATGTTACAGCATTTTGTAACACGAGACAGTGACAGCAAAATAGTTCAGATTTTCATCGCATTAGAGCAAGAAGACTAGGTATATGCCATCGAAAGCGGAGCCTTTCGAAGTGTGTAAGGTCTGTATTGACAGACCTCGCAAACTCTTATTTCCTGCTGGTGTCAAGTAAGAGCCCTGCACGCAGAATATCTGGCAAAATAGCTAGTGTAACTTCAATGCCCAGTGGTGTTCAGATGCATGAGATAATTATAGCCGCCTCCGTAGCAGATGCTCTGTTCTTCAGTTTGGCACTTTTCTTCTTCAGCGTGCAAATCACTTTCTTTACCTAAGCTGATGGCCATTTCGATGATACAGATACAATTATTTATTTTTTTCCCCACTAAAAAGTCAGCAATTTGGTTTCTATGGGAATGCTTATATAGCTAAGAGTGGGATTTCCCTTTATCATCCTGTTGAGGAAGAAGAAAAGCCCTTTTGAGTAGAGACTGATAACATTAAGAGTTAATGTGTCGGTATAGCCAGGATTAGAATAAACTTTATCTTTCCAGAAATAGAAGTCAGCAATTCAGCAGTTACCCTTCATATTGCTAAGTGCAACTTAGTCAAATCATGATATATTCTGCTTTTTGTGTTCCAACCCCAGTCACGTAATAAGGAGGCTTTTAGATTAGCATATTATTTTAAATTTCAGACATACCATTTTAGTTCTCTGTCTAACGCTCCCAATATTCCTTTTTTCTCTTTGTCTCTTGAGGTAACATAGACCTTGCTGTAGCAACTAAAAAAATTAAAAATCAGGGTAAGAGATGGTGTATGCATTTTTCTATAAGTTAGTCGTGGCTGGATTTACACAACCTTTGCTCTCACAGTTGAGTATATTTTCACACCGCCCCAGTTATTTCAGTGCCTGTGTGAGTAGCTCAGGTTTGCCAAGGGGAGCAGAGGGCTTGCAATCTTGCTTGAAGCCATTTCTGCGTTTATGTTTTTCTGGCTGTCTGGTCTGACTGCCACATCCTAATGGGAAACAAAACGTAATTAAACATTGGTGAGTTGAACAGCTTGCTTTGAAAAGAGGTGGACTCTGCTTCATGTGACAGTGAATCAGCCCTTTTAAAAAAACCTAAAAATGATAGGACATAAATATTTGGCCTCGCCTGTGCAGGGAGTGCCTGTGCATAGGCAGAGCCGAAGATGAGCTGGGGTTTTCACATGCATTTAAGGAAACTGGATGTCCAGAGCTGTTAGGAAGAAAGTATCTGCTTTGTCCTTACAAAATTTTTGGGTTTAATACTAAAGTCTAGCATGGGGAACAAATAGTTCGCAGGACAAGCTTTTCCTGAGACTGACTCTATATGCAAGAGGGCTGAGGACACGCCACATGGAATATCTTCTTTGGCAGAGGAGAAGGGAAGGTCAGAGCCTTTCTCACAGCAGGTCCAGGGCACAAAGACCACTGCAAAGCATAGGCTGTAACATTTTATAAACAGACAGAGAAAATGGTGGGACCATAAAAAAAGCTCCCAGACTTGCTAAGTTTTTGTGGCCTATTTACGAATGCCTGAGAAATGGATTTTAATTTTAGTGAATACTCACAAGCCTGTCAGTGGAGCAGCACAGGGGGACACCGTTCTAAAATAGCTCTAGCAGATGCCACAATAATACGAGTTTTCCCTGCATCTCTCATTTATTTCTTGCTGTGTGCAGTTTCTTACTAAATCTGTTCCCTTGATAAATGCAAAGATGTTCCTGCCATTGGATAGAATAGCTAAGTGCAATTGTCACAAACACTAACTAGCTTAACCTTCTCGTTGCATAGCTGCTGCTGTTGTTAAATATTTCCTGGGCTAACAGACATCTTCGAAATGAGTTTTTAGAGGGTTTTCTTTTTATATACACAGACCATGGCTGTTAAACAATGGCAGCTTGAATGGAAGCTGTTTTAATGATAACAACAGTAGTGTCAGTTATTTGGATAAACTGTCGGCTTAGAGAGGGAGACCAGCCATCGGTGGATCGCTGCAAAGGAGCTCAGAAAATAGAGAAAATTAACCTGCTAGCATAAGCAATGCCACCAGATCTTCAGAAAGGATAATTATTCTGCCACCTCGCTTCACGTGCAAGCGTTAACATTGGTACTAGATGTCAAGAGACCTTCTATCCTGCTAACTTTATCTTCCCTAAAGAAAGGTTCTCCTCTCATATCCTTAATTGCTTTAAATTCAAAATATGGCAAGTCGATACTGATTTATGAGGCATCTTGGTAATCACTTACCAGCCTTGTCACACAAATGATATTATTTATTGTAAAATTTATTAATTGATACAAAGTGCCGACCATTCACATCCATTTCTGAGAGTTTCCACTCCAGCACAAAGTGATGGATGTGAAGAAGGGATCAGGTGCAGCAGCAAGGCGGTGGGCTTCAGCTGAGCGATGCTGGGCTGAGATCCTGGTGGTGCTCTGCATCTCCTTCTTGAGGGGGCACTTCTGTGCATCTCTGCCTAGTCCACCTCTGCTTACCAGCCTCACCTGCCCTGGGCGAGCGTGTTGGTCCTTGCATGTTAGCGGTGTCCCTCCTTGGTGATGATGAAAGCATGACCAAGCCCTTGGACCATACATAACTTTGCGGGAAGGGCGTCCGTCTGTCTCTTAAGGTACGTGGGGTCGAAACAGAGCTGATCTTGCGTGTACCTCCTAGCTGATGTCACCCTGTAGCTAATAAAGACAGCTAAGGCACGCTTAAGCCTTTGGCAGATAAAGGCAAATATTGTTAGCTTAGTTTGGAGAAAGCATTGAGAGCTTTTTATGGGTGGATTTTTGTTTTGTGGGGATTTTTGGTTTTGCTTTTCAGGGAAGCTGAGCTCATTTTAAAAATCTGTAAATAGGAATGATAGGATCACAGGGGGAGTGAAAGTACGCTAATTTGGGTGTTTGTTTAAGATCAGCTACTGCTTATGAAGATGAAAGTGGTTTGTCCTGTCCTGATTTCATTAATGAATGTTGTGTATATTTAAAAAAAGCTCTGATAAATAACGAAACATTTCAAGAACAACTTGAAATTCAAAGTCATGAAATTAATCAGAAATGGCCACATAATTTTGTTAGTACTTTTGTTCGCAATTTTTCAGCGCAGCGAAGAAAACCCTGGTGCCTGGATTGTTGACAAATAAATAAAAAAAACCCTTAAACCTATGTATTGTCTGTGAGTGTTTCTTCCTTAATTTTTAACTTCCTTTTTCTTTATTGTTCTATTTGTAACAAAGCTGGGCCTTATTTTTCTTGCCAGTAGTTTGATGAATGGCTTGAAAGGAATCGATGGCGATGGCCTTGTTTGCTCCTTAGCCGTTGTAGTAGGGGAAGGGGTTTTGTGTGTGTTTGTTTTTAATTCCCTTTTGTTGGCATCAATGGTTCTTATTAAACAACAAGCTCAGTTCACAAACTTGGGATGTTGGGTGAGAACTGCTAGAGAACTGCTAATCGAGAGGGCTTTTTTAATTTATTTTTTTTAAAAAGATATCTTTAAATTGAGAGTCAAGTTTGAACTGTCAGAAGAGTTATTGTGTTCAAGTGAGTAGCTGATAAACACTGTTTCAGCAAGTAGGCAGCTAGCCTACTGTGGAGTTGCCTGCTGCCAGGGCGTCTTCAAGTAAAACGCTGTGGCTAATTTTAAAAGAGCTCAGAACATTTTAGGACCAAAAATAGCCATGTTTGTAATTAAGGATACTAAAATAGAAGCAGTCAGATCCCCAGGGATTTGGAGAAAACTCTCTGACTCTCCCTACCTCAGGTTTGCTGAAATCACTGTGGCTTCAGCGCATCCAGGGCGCTGCCTTGGGAATTGGTGGCCAAGCCCGAGCCTTGCTTCAGGGAGAAGTTAACCCCTTTCTTCAGCCACAGGCACGCCGCTGCAGCAGGGAGAGTGGAGGAGATAGTCGAGCTGAGCTAGAACTGAGCCAGCGAGGTGATGATAAGGTTAGAAGCAGGTTGTCAGAGCATCGTGTAAGTTGAATTGTGTTAGCTGTATGCGCTCCTGTTGTACGCTATGGCGTGTTATGCAGCACTGTGACATACGTCTGGGGTTTTGCATATGGGCAAAGGACTCTTCCTGCTTCCCTTAGTGGGAGAAATAAAGGTCCTAATTGAGCTGATAATTTGGCTACGCTTTCTTTTTGTATGTGGACCGTGATGCAATTTGAGCAGATTTAAATCTATCCTTCATTGTGTTTGAATTAGCAAATTGACTTAAATATGCCTGATTTTATGGGTGCCTTCTGGACAAGGTTTTGAAAAAGAAGGGCCGTGGCTGCTTTGCATGGCTGTTAAGGACTGTATGGCACTACTTAGGAGGAGGAAAAAAAAAGAAATATGACCTGGTGTTTTATCTTCCAAGTCCTGCCATCCAGCCTGCAGTCAGCCACACCTCAGTTGTGCAGGAGGGACGGGTTTGGCCCGCGAAGGAGTTTGTGATACTCCTGGGTGAAACGTAAAATAACAGTTATCAACGAGATGGATCCGCTGAAAGGTTTGTGTTATCTATGCAGAAGGGTGCTGGAATAAGTAGGCGCCTGGTAACATAGTGGTGCCTAATAAAACAATTTGTCTTTAGCATAGACATGAAGTAATTTGATTCAGGCCAGACTGGGTTGTAAAGGAGCATATTTAGAGGTGGTTGTCTTTTTAACTATGCAGAAAGCAAATTATAATGCTAGTAACAGATGACATATCACGAGAAGCTGCTTGTATAAGTGTCCTTTAATTCTAAACTGTTATGGAGATGAAAGTATTCAGACTCCACCTTTAGGAACATATTGTATTTCCCTATTTATGTTTGTTTCCTATCATGTGATGAGGTGCAAGGGAAGGTGTTGCTTGCTAATTTTAGCCTTGCAGACTGTCACTGCAGAAATCTGGCAGTTAACACTTCTGGAGGGTAGTGCTTTAAGGAAAACCAGGCTATACTGTGTGTCATCGTACTCGATGGCATTGGGTGGGGGAGAGTGTTTCAAAGTATTTTTTTTCCTGGCTTGTGTTAATGTACTAGTTAGCTTCCTGCAGAAGAACTACCCGAGATCGTAAAATGCATTAATGAGAAAAGAAAAAACTGTTTCTTTGCTGAATAAATATATGATATGGAAACTGAGAAATGCAGTGAGCATGTATGTGTAACTTCATAGTCGTCGCCATGTTTTTCAGTGCTGTATTACTAATCGTATCGATCACTCCGCATATTGACCCTCAACTGTACTTACCCATTTCACCATCAGAGCCTGAACAACTCCTGTCCTTCCAGATGCTCGGGGGCTCGGAGGCATCTTTATGGAATCGCATAAGAGGGGAGGGAGAGAAAGGGGGGAGGATGCCAGGAGGCCACCTGTGGCTCAGAAACCCTCAGTATACAGCCCACAAAGGAACTTTTAAATTGCGGTCATCCTTGCCAGTGGATTGTCAAAGGTCTGCTGGCTTCAGCTGTGTTGGGAGCAGGGTGAGGTCTTGAGCGTGGGGAGCCAGGGACGGGGAGAGCCCAGCTCTGTATGGCAGCAGAAAGCTGTGGCAGGGTCCCTCCTGGGGGTGCCACGCTGCTGCGTGTATTTCCTCCTCTGCAGCAGCTTCTCATCTGTTGGAGGTGGTAGGATGAGGGAACTGTAATGATAAATGGACCTCAGCGAAATATATAACAACCTGACAACAGGTTATTTCCTTCGTGGAATGACTTTTTGCCCTGAAGACTGCATTAGCCCAGGGTTCAAGAAAGGAAATTTAGTGGCAAGCCATTGCAAACAAAATATTAGGCATATGAGGGATAACACAGATATTTAACACCAGTAGAGTTAAAAGTATCTATATATTTTTAGTCTGAGGTTCCCTTTTTCTTGTTTTCCTGTTAGAAGGAATCCCTGAGAATAAATATTTTTGAATATAGACATTTGTTTTTCAAAGTGTGCTAAAAACATCTCGCACTTTTAATAATCTGACTCTGTATTTTGGCACGTGTATCACCATGTCAACGATGTTTCTACTTACTTGCAAAAAGATGCGATAGCAATCCCCCTGACTGGGTGGCTGCCACCTCCTTGTATTTTTGAGGGTTATCCATGTAAGACCTGGGATACAGTATGACAGACTTTAACATAAAATGTTTTGAACGGTAGGAAGAAGGTGGAAAAAGAACCACTTCAAAATTTTCCTTGTAAAACAAGAATGGGGCGAAAGCTGCACCGATTAAATTATTTTGGTGACAGATTTAAAATAAAAAGATTTTTTTCTTTAATATCAAATTAAATTCTAAAACTGATTCCCACAAAGATGTTTCTGAGCACTAAAGTCTAAATAGGCCAGATCATGGAAGAGACCTTCAGTATGTGTTAGATGGATGGTCCACAAGCAGCCTTTGCTTGGGAAGTCCCAAGCAAAAGGTGTACTGGGAATAATTACTCTATGCTTGAATTTCTTATGCCATTTCCCAAAGACCTGTTATTAGCAACTTCCAAATGTAGAGCTCTCTGATAGGTGAGCTTTTTGTTTTCCGAAATGTGGTGTTTCTTACGGAAAGTCTGTTAATTACGTTAAAGGAAGTTAAGGTTGCACAGTCAGGGAGTCAGAAGTTAGGAAATGTTGGACTTCTCCATGAGTCTGTGCTGTCTGAATTTGGATCCTGTGCGAGTAGTCACTACCACATGGTCATTTAAATACTTAATTAAATATGTTCTGCTTCCGACAAGACGTCAGCCTTTGCAGAGGTATTTAGTGATAGATTAGTTACCTGTGTTGTAAGTAGGATTCAGTCCTGTAGCTGTCCTCAGACACACCTGGGAGACTTGCAGTATATCTGCTGATGTTTTTCAGTATACCGTTGCAGTTTTAAGATCACAGAAGGAGTTATTTTTCAAGTTTCCTTGGGCCAAATTCCCCCAAATTGAAGCTTAAGTTGTAGTTATCACTTTAGATCTATTTTGTGTCACCTTTTATGTCTAAGATTGAGCCTAGATACTTTGAGTACCTGGTTTGAGTACACTGCCCATTGGAAGCTGTGCCTGGATATGATGGGGGGAGTCAGCCTGCCTTCTCCATTTTAAGAAGGTAGAAAATCTATCTGTTATAACTAGGGGTGCATTAAATTTAAAATCTTGCCAAAATTGAACTTTGATTATCTGATGGCAGCTGGCAGTGGCATTAATTGTGTAATTTAGAGATCTTAAAGATCTGCTAGTTTATTTAATTTCAAATGATTGAGAACAAGACTGCCTTTAAAATGGTACTGCTTTTTCTTAGACAGTGTTTCCGTAGACATCTTCAAAGAAGCTGAGGAATAGGATTTTCAGCATTTCTAATTCCTTTAACCCAAGGATATTGCATTAATGTAAATACTGCTGCTGCTGAAATCTGTGTGGAACATTGTTGTTTAATAATGACTTGAGCAAATGAACTAAACTTGAGGTCAAAGCATAGCAAAGGAATAAAGTTCAGATGTCTCAGTTTTAGTAAATCCTTTGTGTGCGGTTGAATTTAATTATAGGATGTATCTGCACCTGCAGAAATCGCTTAGTAGACATTTGTTCTGTAAGTAAACTTGGAGGGTTTGTAACATACATAATGCGTGAGGTGAAGGAGTTTTGTGTTGAGTAGTTCTTTCTTATAGCATTGGATGTACTGGTATTAGTATTTTGAGACAGCCCTTTTCCCTAGGCAGTGAGCTCCCCCCAACCTGGTGTTATCTGCAGTCTCGGTGAGGGTGCAGTCTCTCCTGTCGTCCAGCTTGGTGATGGTACCATGCTGCAAGCCTTGCTAAAGTCAAGGTAAACCACATCCACTCCTCTCCCCCGATCTGTAGAGTTGGTTAACTCAATACAGAAGGCAAGCAAGTTGGCCGAGTGTTATTTGCCCCTGCTCATCCATGCTGGCTGCTCTCGGTCACCTTGTCCCTCGTGGTTAGACACAGCTCCCACGAGGCTTTTCTCTTTAGTTTTGCCAGGCTGGGGCCAGCCTGCTTGTCCCCTAGATCCTCCCTCTTTTGAAGACAGTGTAACATTTGCCTCTCTTTTTCTGGTCATCAGAAACATCCTGATGGCCTCCAGTTGCCACAGCCTTTCAGAAATGAGAGTGAGCAGCCTCATGGTGATGTCGTCCGGCTCCCTTGCGGTTGCTGTTGAGTAACCTGTATCTGGCTTCCTGGAGTAGGTTCGAACTTAACGCTGCTCTTCTGGGGCAGCACCTCTCACCCCAGGCCCTGCTACTAGGCAGAGAGACCCACGAGGCTGGGCAGCAAACCTTGCCAATGAAGACGGAGACAAAGAAAGCACCAAGTACCCCCATCTGTTCCGTGTCCTTTTTTCGCTAGTTCCCTGCCCTATTCAGCAGTGGGCAAATGTTTTCCTTAGTCTTCCTTTTGCTGCCACCGTGCCCGTAAACATCCTTATTGCCCTGGTATTCCTAACCAATTTCTGCTCCAGCTGGTAACGCAGTGTGTTACTGTTAAAATCCAGTTATTGTTTTATTAGAAGTGTTGTTAGTTGTCACTCTTCCCCATTCTGGGTTTTTTAATGTAAGTTATTTTTCATTTTAGACTTGAATTCTTTTTTTTTTTCTCAACATTTTGTGCATATGAGTCTGTGACAGTGGTATTAAATGGTATTAAGGCTTTTAGAATATTTATATGTATCTGATTTGAAATATAAACCTTATTGTTACATGCTGACATTCTTCAAGCTTCTATTCTAAAGCTCGATACAACATTTATTAAGGAAATGCATTAAGGAGACTTTCTTTCTTATTTTACTTATTCTGATTTAACATTTGAAATTACTTCAAATACATATTCTTTCCAGAGAAAAATGCAGACTTACAAAATAAATCATGTGTGAATGAAGAATATTAAAAGGTCAAAAAGCCAGAAAGCTAACAGAAGAGATTGGAGGCAACGTTGCAGTACAGAAGGAAATTTAAGCTCTTGTTTATCAAGAAATATATAATTTGGATGAAAAACATAGTAAATACAGATGAATGTGTTAGAATCTCCTTTTCTTTTCTTTTTTTTTTTTTTTTTTTAAACTTTCTGGTCTGTTTCAGGAATTTTAACATATGTATCCTGTTAGTTTGAATTCCTATTGCTTGCAACAGGAGTACCTCATTATCCCAATTAGTGTTCTGTTGGATTTTACATAGATGCATAACGAAGCAGCTGAGTCCTCACATTGCAAGGCTCTTCACCTTTGAGCAGACAAGTTCAGGTTCTCCATATTGTTATGCACAGTATGGAAAAAGCGTATGGCATAAAGCCCAAAATGGTTTGGGTGAAACATCTTCAGCTGAATCTGTGCAAGCTACTTGACTCATTATCCCACAACATTTAGCAGAAAATAATGATGATTTTAGGGAACTGAGAAAAGAAAGTTGTCACGATGAAATTAAATTTCTGCACTGGCTATGAGCCATTCTAAGCATATCAGATAAAAGAGGGTAGGTTACTTTTACCAAACTGCAAGTTAGTTTTGTATGGGTATTTTAATTGAGTCAACATTTCTGAGTGCATGAGTCAAATGACATTTGAAACTTCGGACAAGCACAGAAGCACAATCTGTTGTTGAAGAAATGGGAAGAGATTGAGAACTTACACCCTAGTACATTTAGACTTTTTTTTTCTTTTTTTCCTCCTGCTCTGAGAAGTGCAAAAACCCAGAGATGGTGAAAACATTGAAGAAAGAAGTAGGAATTAGAAGGGAAAGGTCTTGCTGAATCATACTAGATTACAGTGTAAGAAATTAGGGTCTTTTGTGTATCTAATCAGCAGGACAAGGGCAGGTTATGCATGTTCAGATTCACTGATTTTGAAGCAAAGTGGACTTTCTGAAGTTATTTTTACTTTTTGAAAAAGTTTGTCATTTTATTTACATTCTAGTGAAAACAGATGTCAAAATCTCACTAGCTGCTAAGATATAGTTGTCATCTTGCAGTGACTTTAAGTATTATAAAATTTAGGAGGAGACTTTCATCATTCTGTAGTCCTATAGGCATTCCCAGGACCTCCAGTCATGACAACAAAGTGCGTGCTGGGCAGGAACTGCTGTGACATCTAGTTACACAGGTGGTCAAATGTCCCTGAGGGTGGGCTGATCGGTTTGGATCTTTGCCTCAGTCTGCATTTGGTGTGACCATAGGATGTGTCTTGAGGGTTTAGCGCTCAGGCTTCAATTCGGTCTAAGGTACATATGATTTCCTAATACAAAGAATAAGAATGGAAACAAAAATATGGAAATATTTCATAGATTCAAAAAGACAGCAGTGTTGGGTTGGTTTGGTGGGGTTTTTTACACGTTCACAGCATGCTTGAGTAAATTTATCCTCAAAAGCAATATCATTTACAGAAAGTTGAATTTTAAGGAAAAATATAGAAATGGCTGTAAATAAATTGAGTGTAATTCTGAAAATCCCAAAAGTGGAATAAAGAAGTCCTCTATTTTTGCATTAATTATTTAGTTTATTTAGTAATTTTTGTCTCAAATGGATTTGATTGATGTCGGGAAGAAAATTTAAACGTAAATTATAGTAGATGCTTGTTAAATCAAAGAAAATTAAATAGCATTTCCCACACTACCTCCTGTGTCTGACACGTAAAAGCTAGAGAAAATGGAGGCTTTCTAAGACATCAGAGTCTGCAGTAACAAAGTGGAGAGTGTTTATCTGTGTTCAACTTCCTTAGCATATGAATTTAAGCACTTAGTTGATACTAGCTGAAAAGGGAAGTGCTTAAATCCCAAAATACGTCATTGGTAAATCTTGCCCACCTTCCCGGGTACCTAATGTTTTGTGTGCTCCTGGGATAGCGTGGTGCTCCAAGCTGCCTTTGTCCCAGCAAAGGTCTGCAACTCATCACCAGGTTCCTTTAAGGCTTGCAGACCCACTCCTTCACTTCAGTCTTTAGGTTGACCCAAACAGTTCCCTAGCTCATGTGTAATGGTGACTTCATTATAAAACTCACTCTTTCACATAGACAACTCATTTTAAGGATGTAGAGAAGCACCTAGGATGGGACAGAGAGGTTCCTAACACGGGGTTTCAGGCACGCTGCCTGCGGTGAGCCCCACACGTGGCCACCCCAGCCTCCCTGCCTCCCTCAGCCTTTTTTGTGGTGCAGGGTTCAGGGCTGTCACAAGCATGAAGGTGCCCAGCACCGCCTTGGACGACTACCCCCACAGGCTGTACACCTGAATCCAAATTTTACTCAGATCCTTGTCCCAGCTGTATCAGCTTACTGTCAGAGGGCTTTCTA